>NC_059367.1:30142703-30240203 GCF_019703515.2 Myxocyprinus asiaticus
AAGGTGTGTGTGTGTGTGTGTGTGTGTTTTGAGTAGGTGGTTTCACCATCGACACATCCTCTCCGTTTGGCAGCGCTCCTGCATTGCTCCTTGTTCATGGCTATTTAAAATTTCAGGAGCCTGTCGCCTTGAGTAACACAGAGCAGTGCTGTAATGAGGACATGAGGGAGGTTGTATTGATTTACTCTCTTGCCTATTGCCAATCATTGAGGCTCGTATATGTGCACACAGTAGAGACCTCAGACCTGTCGCTAATGCTAAATGACGTTGCTCCTACCAGTTTGCATATTAAACTATTTGCAATATGTAGCTAATGTCATTGTAGTTGAGTTTTAGCCAGTATTAATATTGTTTATGAAATGAAACTAAAATGGAAAATAAATGACAGGGCCTGATTAACCATATGAGCAATTTGGCACATGCCCAGGGGCAGCACGTCCAATGGGGAATCACGCAATTGTATTTTTAAAAACCAGGACCAAATTTATTTCAGTGGTTATTAAAGTTTTCCAGTATCATCAGTCAGGTGTCCAGATTTGACTGTGCTACCTGTTACTGTTACTTTTCTCAGTGCAGGCCAGGATTGGCCAATCACAATAGTTTATTATTACTGAATAAAGGTTTAAAAAAGGCATTTATAGATACTGCTGGGGTGGATTTCATTTCACAGGTATGGATCCTTGCAGTTATCAGTTTTTAAAAAAATCACTATCCAGTGTAAAAATGTCTCCAATGAGATATAAAATGTTCTGAGGTTTAAATGTGGATGAATGGAGTATTCGGTTTCCTGAGTCGTCAAGTGCCCCCTGCAGGAAGAAAACCTAGTGGTGGATTGGGTGGAGGGCACTATGTACAGTATGTGTGTACTATACTATGTGTGGTCATGCCCAGGGGCACTAATAGATAATTGAAATAACAGGAAAACTAAAATATATGTTCATGACCCATAAACAAAATAAAATAAAACTAATTTATGACGATAATTTGTTTTTGATTAACAGTACAGTATTTTATAAAATTTGAAACCTTTACAACCCACCTACATTCAGGGTTGGGAGGGTTACTTTTGAAATGTATTCCACTACATATTACAGAATACATGCTGTAAAATGTCATTTGTAACGTATTCAGTTAGATTACTCAAGGTCAGTAACGTATTCTAAATACTTTGGATTACTTCTTCAGCACTGGTAGAAGTGTTTTGACTATAAAAGTCACTTTTTATAGTCACTTGTTTTGACTATAAAAACTCTGCCAGTACAGTAAGATAAAATGCACGTTAAAAATACATTCTCTGAAAAACCTAAATATCTTATGCAGTGTTGTTTCTAAAACAAGATAAATCAAATTGATCTTCTTTGAAGGATTTTTAGATATTTTTACAGGAAAACAATGCAAAAAATATTATCAAGAATACGATTTTTGCCCTAATATCAAAGGTCTTACAAGAAAAAAAAGAAATTATGATCTAACGTGAATTTCCTTGATAAAAAATATGATCGTGCCTGGTAACATGTGCATGTAAAATGGCTAGAAATAGCATTTTAGCTTAGCGTAAAGCTGACAATTTATACAAGGTTTATATCTATTTCTTCTGCTCCAAACTTACTTCAAATGTACTTCTCTGTCTGCTCGTATGAATGTAACACATCATAAGAAAGTGTTTCACTGCTGTTCAAATGCACTTTGGATCACATCATTTATATGTATAAATGTTTTCCATCTGAAAGGACTAAATATTAAATGAAACAAATGACAATAAAATGCAAAGTAATCTCTTCAGTAATCAAAATACTTTTTGAATGTAACTGTATTCTAATTACCAATGATTTAAATCGTAACTGTAGTGGAATACAGTTACTTATATTTTGTATTTTAAATACGTAATCCTGTTACATGTATTCCGTTACTCCCCAACCATGCCTACATTACACATAAAAATGCCACTAGATAGCGATTTAACACTAAATGGTCATGAGAAATGTAACGCCTTTAAACATATTTAAATATCTACAACAGTTAGTTCTATCAGGAAGACTCGCAGACTTGAGTGAAATTTAAGATGACATTTATTTGATGACTATAAAACAGAAATGTCTCTCTTTGGCATAAGCCCTGTCTGGCGGTCCGAAGAAGTTGTACTCGGAACCGTCATATCCTGCCGGAGATTGGAGGCAGGGGCGAGGAGCCTACCCTCATGCAGGACGGGACTCGTCTGGTTGGGGTGGGGTGGTGGAGGTTGCCGTGTTAGCACACTGAAACAGCAATGTGATAGATTGTGAGCAGACTTATAAAGCATTGGCTTACATGTGATTGGCTAGGAGTTACCTAGTTAATGGTGCGATGATGTACAGCTGCTAGTCTTCCCGCTAGAACTACTCTGCGCTTACATTTCTGGTCCTCGAATCTGATTGGGCGAGAGATATTCCATGAGTACTGATGGTCTCACACCATCAGCACTCAGATGCTTCACTGTGTGTATCACTCTGCTTCGTACTGTTCTAAAACTAAAGTGTAAGAGCAGTGCATATGTGATAAGAGCTATATGTGTCTCTTTACATTTAATTTTGTGACATTACATATTTTAGCCAGCAGGTGTCAGCAAAAGACCATTTTTGTGTGTGATGTAAAGTGAGTCAGCATCAGTCAGTGTTTTCATTCATCAGCACTACGTGATCGCTCGTATTACTACTTCACTACTAAAGCTAGGAAATAGCTTTAAATGGCTTTAAACTAACAACTTCAGCATTAAGGCTCATCACAGCTGAGAGACACAACAGACTGATTCATTACACAAACTCAAGGCACTTACCTCTTACCGGAGGTTCCACATTGGAGAGGACATACTGTTCAAAATGGTGGAGGAGATTGCGGTTTCTATAGTGAATGACTCTTGTGCACCGGCTACCACAAAATAGGGAGGAATACTCCCGCTTGGACGGCTATTTTTCCACAGAGAAAATAGGATGAATTTGACCAAAATCACATTATCTCCAGAAAACTGACTAACACACTACAGCATCTCTGTTTGGGGGTGACAACAGGTGGCTCCATATCTTTTCTCTCTCTCTCTCTCTTCTCTCTCTCTCTCTCTCTCTCTCTCTCTCTCTCTCACACACACACACACACACACACACACCCTTGTTTCTCCAGTAACTTGTTAGAAACAGCACAAGCTGTGATACTAGTTCTAAAGTGAGATTTTTGAATTACTAACGAAGGCTTGGACACATCATTTGGTTTGAACCAGCAACGGCTGATTCTGATCCGCGCCATAAAAAAGTGATTTTCAAGTCATGTTATTTATATTTTGTTCACCAGATGGGAGCCTCCAATCTGCCTCCAGTATATGTCACATTCTCATATTTTCTTCATGTTTCAACTAATAGACATGTAGGTTTTTACTGTAATAAAGTTTCATAATTTTGCTTATTTACATATGCAAATTAATGGTCAAATTAATACATTTAGATGTAAATAAGATAAGAATAGCATAAAATCCCAAAAGAAGTCTATAATTTTACTGTTATTACTTCAGGGAATAAGAAATTGTCTCATTATCATCATCATCATCATCAAAAACAAACAAACAAAAAAACACCTTTACTCTTTATGACCGGGAAGAACAAAAGTAGGGCTAATTTATGAATCCCATAGGAGGGTTAAGGTACTGTATATGCCTATACAGAAATTGACTTTCAAAATAAAAACCTACCCTGACAAATATTCACTGGAGTAAAACGTCATGGTTACTTTCGTATCTTCCGTTCCCTGATGGAGGGAACGAGACGTTGTGTCGATGTAGTGTCACTAGGGGTCACTCTTGGGAGCCCGAAACACCTCTGATCTTTTGAAAAAAGTAGTTCCATACACAAATGAATTTCTTATGACCATACTCAGTTTTTCCTCATTTTTAAAAATGTACTTGTTCATTGAACTGTTGTATATAAGCAACATCACACTCGCACTAAATCAGTACTGCTGTGATTACCTACGGCACTCGGCCTGCCGCCAAATCTCAGCAGTGTTGATGTAGGGCCATATCGCACTGTTACTCATGTGATATTGCTTAAATAATCAGTTAAAAGGAATGGTTCACCCCAAAATTCTAATTCTGTCATAATTTACAGAACCTTATGTTGTTCCAAACCCATATGACTTTCTTACTAAATTCTGAAAAACTAAAGCTAACTAAAACTAAACTTAAACTAACATAGTGAAAACAATAACAATTAAGTAAGTGGAAAGCACAAATTGAGAAAAAAATAGAAATGAAAACTAAGTAAAAACAAAATTAAACTATAATAACCTTGGCATTACCTACTTCAGTGGCTTCAAATTTAGTCTGCAGCAATGACGTGCACTTATACAGTAGAAATGGGCACATGGAAGCATGTATAGGTCAATTATCATGTTTTTGTGCATGTACATGTATATATCTCAGAGGTATAACATATATGCTTCATGCATGCATTTGTTTTTGTGCGGTTTGTGCAGAATACAAACTTCTGAAAATAGCCATGGGATTACAAGGGAGTCTTCATGCGCCTTTGCTGTGGTGGAACCGGTCTCAGCTGGCATGCAGTCTTTTCAAAGATTTTCCTTTCAGTGCAGAACATTCATGAAGAATTAATGCAGAAAGATAAAAATGCAAAAAAGAGCCATGATGAAGTTGTGACCAGGGCAAGTGAGCATATAAGGGTGTAGGAGTCAGTGGCTGAATTAAATATAATTAGTCTATGCTGTGGAGACACAGGAAATAATGATATGAGACTTTGTAAAGATCACACTTTGCACCATGTGTGTTCTGCAGATGAGACCCATCACATGGATAATATCTACGTATCATAAGATATTAGAGTAATGCACACTGCACAGCGAGACTATATCTATGCTAATCATCTATATTTGACAGGGGAACCAGAGAATGCATAAGCTAAGAGAGAAACATGAATAATGAATATGCAGTTAGTGTGAAGCATGTCTAAATAAGTACCAAGGAGAATTAGAAGAGATTTAAAGAATTTTTTAGGAAATGTACATGCACTTTCTAAGCGATAAAACTATATAGGGGAGGAAGTTTATACATGGGGAAAGGCTATATCTTTTTAAGCAAAATGTCCAATTTTACAAAAGCATCATAAATTAGAATAATTTCACTTTAAGGTCTGTAACCCTCATATGGTCTTCATCATTTTTGACCGGAATCACTTTTGCTGATTTAACAAATATTGTTTCCTTTATTTGAGCATTACATGACTTGGTGATTTTTCATCCACTTGCCATCAGAACATACAAAACAATTTGGGTATGATTTAATAAGTCTAAGTAGTTGTAAAAAAAAAAAGAAAAAAAAAGGGCAACACCTTTTGTCTTCATGGTCAGAATTGGCCGAACATTGAAAATGAATGGGAAAGACCATTACACAGGAGGACAATTTTTTGATCTGTCAAATACAATCAATAAATCAACCACAATGCAGACAAAACACACACAGAAATTAAAGGGTGAGACTATAAAACATCCAGAGTGCAAAAAATACACACCCACTCACACACACACACACACACACACACACACACACACACACACACACACACATACTATGTTTTTATATCATTGTGGGATCTCTCCATAGACTTCCATGCAGTTTTTGGATTTTATACAGATCTAACGATAATTTCTGTCCCCTAACCCTAACCCTACCCCTAAACCTAACCCTCATAGAAACCTTTTTGCATTTTTACATTTTCAAAAAAACATCGTTTAGTATGTTTAATAAGCCATTTCCCTCGTGGGGACCGCTGGCTGGTCCCCACAATGTAGGTTTTCTCAGGTTTTACTATCCTTGTGGGAACATTTGGTCCCCACAATGTAGTATAAACATGTATACACACACACACACACACACACACACACAAATTAACACACACACACAAATTAACACACACTCAGAAAAGAAGGGGTGAGACAAAACACACCCACAATGCAAAACACACACAAACACACACACACATACTACACACAGAGAGATATAAATGGGTGAGACTAACACAGGTAGAATGCAGAACACACACACACACACACACACACACACACACACACACACAGAACAAAGATCGAAGAACTAATTCTGAGTGACCCCAATGTATGAAAGTATACCTTTTCCACTGTGGAAAAGTTTACACTTAGAAGCAGATGTCTCACCTTCTAGACAAAACACTGCATCTTTATGTTATGGAAACAAACACATTTTCCCACAGCTCTAAGTTATAAATGTGGCCTCGTAGAGCCTTGCTCAATTTTAATACTGTAGCAGCACCATGATGAAACTCTTTACTGTTCAGGAGACCATGCAGCCATCTACTGGCTATTATTGTCACAACATGATTTTCAAGTCATGTTATTTATATTTTGTTCACCAGATGGGAGCCTCCAATCTGCCTCCAGTATATGTCACATTCTCATATTTTCTTCATGTTTCAACTAATAGACATGTAAGTTTTTACTGTAATAAAGTTTCATAATTTTGCTTATTTACATATGCAAATTAATGGTCAAATTAATACATTTAGATATAAATAAGATAAGAATAGCATAAAATCCCAAAAGAAGTCTATAATTTTACTGTTATTACTTCAGGGAATAAGAAATTGTCTCATTATCATCATCATCATCATCAAAAACAAACAAACAAAAAACACCTTTACTCTTTCCGACCGGGAAGAACAAAAGTAGGGCTAATTTATGAATCCCATAGGAGGGTTAAGGTACTGTATATGCCTATACAGAAATTGACTTTCAAAATAAAAACCTACCCTGACAAATATTCACTGGAGTAAAACGTCATGGTTACTTTCGTATCTTCCATTCCCTGATGGAGGGAACGAGACGTTGTGTCGATGTAGTGTCACTAGGGGTCACTCTTGGGAGCCCGAAACACCTCTGATCTTTTGAAGGAGCTGGTATGTAACCACTCATTCAGGTTTTGTGCTGAGGAGCCGAGACAAGGTCCCGGCCATTTCAGCGGGTAGTTCAGCGTTGTGGCAAGGGGGACACGAGGTTATGAAAATAAACATGACGTTCCCCATCTGTCACTCACTCGACGTTGTGTCGATGTAGTGACACTAGGGGTCCCTATACAAAATGCCACAACTAGCTGAACTGTGTTGCGTGAACTGGTGGTGTGTGATGGGCAGACTGCTGCGTGCCTCGTAGCCAGCATACCAGGCTGTCACGTAACCTCCCCCAACGCTCTTATGAGCATCAAACGGTACATCAGGAACAAGTCGACTGCCCAACTATAGGGACAGGCTAGCCCAGCCAAGGCCTCTTTCCCTCTTTTTTCTCCCCAAAAAGAGTGGAATTTTGTTAACGGACTGGGATCCGTGAGTGTCCACGTCGGGGGGGGGGGGGAGGGGTCACTCCCAAGGGGAAGACACCGCGGAGACCACACCCCGCCCAGAGAAGGGGGGGGGGTACCTCAAGTGGAAATACATCACATGGTCTTACCGAGTCTTGTCGGAAGAATGTCATGTGGAGAGTCTCATGGTAGGTCCTACCCAAGGGGGATGGAGATTCTACAAGCATGGCGACCAGAGCAGAGGGCCCTCTACTCAAGGAAGACATAGTTTACCAAGAGGGAAACGATTTTATGGAAGATATAACACATGGGGTTACCTATGGGGAACCACCGTATGCGGAGCACCTACCTCAGTACAGGGCCTTACCAGCGCACTTACTGAGCCGGCAGCGAGTTTCTCCCCAAACTCGACTGCTACAGGGCTAAGGAGGAAGTCATCCAGGGATCACAGTCTGTGAACACTACTGGGAGTCAAGAGCGCACGTCTTCCCCTCAAGGGAAGGGAAAGGCACTATGCGCAAGTGGTTCACCCGGCCAGCTGTCCCAAAACTTACCTGCTTGTGCCTGCCACAACATGGGACTAAACCGATCCAAGGGCTCAAAGAAAGCTCCCCGTAGACCCTGAAGGACTATAGAGAGGTCCCACAGGGCAACGAGGCACGGTCTAGAGGGGTTCAACCTCCTAGCGCCTCTCAGGAACCTGATGATTAAGTCATGCTTCCCCAAGTACTTTCCATCTACTGCATCGTGATGAGCCGAAATAGCGGCAACATACACCTTCAAGGTGGAAGGAGACAGCCGCCCCTCCAACCTCTCCTGCAGGAAGGAAAGCACCGATCCGACTGCGCATCTCTGGGGGTCTTCGTGTTGGGAAGAACACCACTTAGCGAACAGACGCCACTTCAAGGCATACAGGCGCCTCAAAGGCGGTAGGCCACTTAAGTCCTCCACGTATCGTCCAAGGGCCAGACGTGGAGATTCCAGAGGTCTGGTCGTGGGTGCCAGATGGTGCCCCGTCCCTGAGAAAAAGGTCCTTCCTCGGGGTAATTCGCCGGGGGGGGCTATCGCGAGGAGTGTGAGATCTGAGAACCATGTCTGGGTGGGCCAGTAGGGTGCTACTAGGATGACTTGCTCCCCATCCTCCCTGACCTTGCACAGGGTCTGTGCAAGTAGGCTCACTGGGGGAAACGCATACTTGCGTATTCCAGGGGGCCAGCTGTATGCCAACGCGTCTATACTGAGAGGTGCCTCGGTCAGGGCGTACCAAAGCGGGCAGTGGGAGGATTCCCGGGAAGCAAACAGATCTACCTGTGCTTGACCGAATCGACTCTAAATCAGCTGGACCACCTGAGGATGGAGTCTCCACTTTCCTCTGAGGGTAACCTGACATGACAGCACGTCCGCTGCGGTGTTGAGGTCACCCAGGATGTGAGTGGCTCGTAGCGACTTGAGGCACTGCTGACTCCAGAGGAGGAGACAGTGGGCGAGTTGTGACATGCGATTGGAGCGTAGGCCACCTTGGTGGTTGATGTAAGCTACCGTCGCTGTGTTGTCCATCCGGACCAACATGTGCTTGCCCTGGATCAACGGCCGAAACCTCCGCAAGGCGAGCAGTACTGCCAACAACTCTGTTGCTGCAGGAAGATGCCCTTGGCGATGAGCAGACGGGGTGCGGGATCTTGAGCCGCGCCGGGGCAGGATGTGCTTTATAGCCTCCGTCTGCTTCTTTACCACCGAGAACTGCTGGGAAAAGTCCTCGACGGTGTCGCCAAACAGGACAAACTGGGAGATGGGGGCGTCAAGGAACCGTGCCTTGTTGGCCTCTCGCATCTCTACCAAGTTGAGCCAGAGGTGGCGCTCCTGAACCACAAGAGTGGACATCGCCTGCCCGAGAGACCGCGCTGTGACCTTCGTCACCCGGAGAGCGAGGTCGGACGCCGAGTGCAGTTCCTGCATCAATCCCGGGTCAGAACTGCCCTCGTGCAGTTCTTTTAGTGCCTTGGCTTGGTGTACTTGCAGGAGAGCCATGGCATGCAGGGTGGAGGCGGCTTGTCCAGCGGCACCGTAGGCCTTAGCCGTCAGAGATGATGTAAACCTACAGGTCGTGGACGGGAGCTTCGGGCGCCTGCACCAGGTGGCGGCATTCTGCCAGTGCCTTTTCCACCTGGGGGATCACCAAATACCCCCTGGCCGCTCCACCATCGAGGGTAGCAAGAGCGGGGGAGCCGAAAAATCGGGACCGGGCAGTAAAAGGTGCCTCCCATGACCTTGTCAGCTCCTTATGCACTTCTGGGAAGAAAGGAACGAGGGCGGGGCGCAGCTGTGAGCGGCGCCCCAAGCCCAGGAACCAGTCATCGAGCTGCGAGGGTTCAGGGGAGAGTGGAGGGTTTCACTCTAGCCCGACGCTCATGGCCACCCGGGAAAGCATGTCCATCATTTCCACGTCGGCCTGAGACTGGGCGACCGTTCCTGAAGAAGGAAGCCCAGCCGAAGCCTCAGCGTCAGACCGGACGAGCCTGCTTTCCGATGCTGCGCTCGATAACTCATCATCTTCCGGGGTGCCAGATGAGCCGACGATTTCGTCCGAGCATGCGATCAGGGCAAGCGAGCGTGCTGGGGAATGGGAGGTCCGTGGGGGGATACCCAGCAGAGGTGGTCCCATTGAGGTCCCCAAATCCCCCCAGTGCTAACCGGCACGGCCTCATACCCGTAGAAGGACCAAGGCAGGGAGCCGCTGGGGTGGCTTGCTTTCTTACTAATGCAAGCCGTGACCGCAAAGTTGCCATGGTCATGTTCTCGCAGTGAGGACATGATCCATCCACGAACGATGTCTCCACGTGGGCAGCGCCCAGACAGCAATCGTGGCCGTCGGAAGCGGAGAGATAACGACCGCAACCAGGAATAACACACAAACGGAAAGGCATCTTTAAAAAGACGTTCCGTGTGTGCCGCTCTTTCAGAAAGAAAATATACTCTTTTAGAATATACTCTTTTAAATGTTCTGCCGAAGCACCCAGGGGCGTTCTCTGCAAACCACAGATGCAGAGGGGGAGAAGCCGCTGAAATGTGCTGTAAGATCCAGCAGAGAGAGGTGAATGAACTCGGCGGATGAATTCAGCTCAATGAATAGAGCCGCTCGGCTCTGAAGAGAAAATCTGAATGAGTGTTTGCATACCAGCTACTTTTATACCTGTATGTCCGGGGGAGTGGCATGAAAATTCCACTCGCCAATTCTCACTGGCCTTTTTTCAAAAGATCAGAGGTTTTTCGGGCTCCCAAGAGTGACCCCTAGTGTAACTACATAGACACAACGTCGAGTGAGTGACAGATAGGGAACATGTGACAACTAGCCCTTGTCTCCCCTACTCCTCATTGTCTTTAAATACATTTAAAAGACAAGGTTTTCTTTCTTACACACTCAAAATGTTTTTAAAGGGGCAACGTGGGTGCTAAAAACCACATTAATATGCATTTGTATTCCAATGTATGTGATACATCATAATGACAAGAACACAGATGACTTCTAAAGAATTTTATTACATGGTCAACTTCAGAGTAAATCTACTTTGATGATCTTTTACAAAGTCAGTGTCATCAAAATTTAAGATTTCCGCAAGAGCCAGTGCTTAGCTGTGTTTGGAGAATCAGTAAATAGTGCTGATAGACTTTTAATAGTCTCCATTTAGGCTGACCCTGTGTTTTAAGTGTAATAGACAAGTTATAAAAACGAATAAATAGGAGGGCATGATTAATGTGAACAATAAAAGCATCAGTGCTGGACAGTAAAAGCCAAGACAACATGGGAGATATCTGCCTGATGTCGAGTGGCGTTACAGAAATAGGATTTTAGAGAATTTTGATGAATGTAACAAAAAAAAACAAACAAACAAACAAACAAACAAACAAACAAACAAACAAACAAACAAAACAAAAAAAAAGCATTTAAACTATAATTGAATAATCTACCAGCATTCTTTATCATTGGACAGTTGGCAGATGCTTTTCTTACAGAGCAACTTACAGTAAACTACTTGCAGTGATAGTCATAAAAGAGTACTCTGGGGTTAAGTACCAAACTCCTGGGCATAATCGTGCTAGAGCTTTACTGCAAGTCTTTAGAACTGCTTGCTCCAAATATAAGCAAATACATCTTCTTTTTTTTTTTTTTTTTTTTTTTTTAAAAAAGATTTTTTCAGCTGTCCAGATAATAAACAGCTATCAGACTTTGAATCATCTGCTGCAAAATTGCCTTTCATAGAGAGCCAAGCCTGGCGGCAGTGTTGGAGAATCCTCTGTGCCCTGCAGCCAGATTTCACCCTCTCCTTTCTGTTTTGTTTCTTCTTCTCACTCTCTCTCTCTCTCTCTCTCTCTCTCCCTGATAATACTGATTAAACACATCCACTCAGACATAAACAAGTATAATTATGTAGCAATTTCATCATGATATGCATATGCATGAATGATGCACACTTCTTGTTTATATGACAACATGTGCTGAGCATACACAAACATGCAGTTGTTTTTCAGAAGTTGTAGCACCTGTGGAAGTTCCACAGCCTCTGAAACCATGGAAAATCTGAATGTAAACTCCTATCACTTTTCTAGCAACACTTTGATGAAAGCAAAATATGTGAATATGTTTGATATGGGCTTAGCCTTCAAATGGAGGTCTGGACTGGAGCGTTCTGTTCTCTTAGATTCCTGTAGAGCATAAACAGTCATTACCTTCTGCAGTTCATACGTCCCTGCCATTGCCATTTGTACTTTTTTACGTTTCACAAGCAACCGGCTCACATCCTCGTTGTCATGGCCACATGTTCTCTGCTCTTTGTTTTTGAAAGACATCTTTATAAGTGCATGTTCAAGGGGTACAGCCACCCAGAAGATGAATGTGTATTCATATAAGAAAAGACTTTCTTTAGAGAGTTGTATCTTGGATGGATAAAGCAATTTTTTCCCTGAATTATTATGTATAACCTGTTAGGATGTCTTATAATGAGTAATTCAGTTCGGGTGCTGGCGTCACCATTGCATGGCTCTGGACTATTGTTTTATGAATTCGGTCCAGGCATGTGTTATTACTCTCAAAAGGGCCCTTTGGGAAGATCATTTCATGTACTGAAAATAAGCCTCTGTTATCAGCACCCTTAATTTCCTCACTTTTCCTCTGATTATTAGGGGTCATAAGGCTGATATGTGTTTGTTGTGTTTGTAACCATGTCAGGCTATGCTACAAATAATAATGTTACTGGAATCATCATAATGCGGATATCATTATTCTGACAGTGCCTTGGAATTGTACACACTTTAAAGTGTTTCCTGCAGGCTACTTTGGTTGTTTATCTATCTCCTCATACAAACAGAATGTGTTAAGTAGAGTGTGCATCTGTGTGTGTGTGTGTGTGTGTGTGTGTGTGTGTTACTGTGTGAAATGCACCAACCTATAGCCATGAATAAAGAGAAGTAGAGCTTAAGGAATCAGATAGATAGTCGAGAAAAATCATAGAGGTTTGACTCTGTTACTTCCCTGTCCACTACAGTGTGGCTACCACTGACTACCTTCATGAAATGACTTTCCCAATACATACTGACATAAAAAAAAAAAAAAAAAAAGAAATTATTTTGCAGCTGAGTGCAAAAATTAAAGAAATTAAAAATAAGAGACATAATTCAGCAGTGCCCTCAAAACAAACAAGCAAGCAATTAGAACAACCTAAATAACACATACAGCCCAGTAGACTACCTTCAAGTTAATTTAATAAGGTCATGTTGAAACCATGTTGTATAAATAGCAATATTAAATTATTATTTCAAAAATATTACAATGATATCATTTCAGAAAGGGCTCTTAAACAGCTCTCAAACTCTGTAAATGTGTAAGTTCAAGAGAAGATTCAGAAAAAGAAGTTACTCTAAGTCTCTATTTCTTTTCTTCACCCAAACTGCATATGACTAACAATATGTACTGTATTTGTATGAATGACAAGGGCGTAGGAATGATCATGGCAACTTTGAATGGAACCTTTTTTATTACCTTAATGTAGCAGTTCTAAATTAAAGTTATATGTGAAACTTATTGTAAGTCACAGAGATGGTATGAGGTGAAATGTTGAAGCACAGATACATGTATTACTTTCTAAGACTAAAGCTAACCTGTAATAGAAGAACCCCCATCCTTACTCATGTTATAGAGAGCAACATCCCCTGACCTCTCTTGACCTTTCGTTTCTTACCCTCCAGTTTGTGGAATCACCTGCATACAATTATCTTTCATTCCCACTCAACACCCAACAACATAAGAATAATCTCTCAGCATCTGATAAGTACCTGTACCACAACAACCAAACAAACATAAACATCCTCTCTCTGCCTCTGCCATAGTCTCTCTCTCTCTCTCTCTCTCTCTCTCTCTCTCGCTCTCCCTTACTCTTTCCCTCGCCCTATCTCTCTAAATCCCTCTTTCACTCCTTCATCTTCTTTCTGGTGATGAGAAGGTTTTGCACAAACCTGTGGAGTACATGCCAGCTCAAGTGCATGCTGTCATTCAAACAAAAGGGGAACATACAAAATACTAAGAAATTCATGTTAATTTTTAAATTCAGATTTTCACACACATTGTTATACTCATAATATACACTGCCTGGCCAAAAAAAAAAGTCGCAGTTTGGATTTAAATAAGCAGATACTTATGATTGGATCATTATTGCAGTGATTAATATGTTTCAGCTGGCAACAATTCTTTTAACCCTAACTGATGATGCCAGAAGATGTATCCCGTGGACGTGGAAAAGATGTTACTGTTTCAGAAAGGGCAAATTATTGGCCCGCATCAAGCAAAGAAAACAACTAAGGAGATCGCTGAAATCACTGGAATTGGTTTAAGAACCGTCCAATGCATTATTAAAACCTGGAAGGATAGTGGTGAACCATCAGCTTTGCAGAAGAAATGTGGTCGGAAAAAATATTTTTATTATGCGGCAATAAAATGAAGTCAGCTGATTACCAATGACCAGGTTATTTTTTCTTCCCTGATGGCACGGGCATATTCCAGGATGATAATGCCAAGATTCATTGGACTCAAATTGTGAAAGAGTGGTTCAGGGAGCATGAGGAATCCTTTTCACAGATGAATTGGCCACCACAGAGTCCTGACCTTAACCCCATTGAAAGTCTTTGGAATGTACTGGAGAAGACTTTACGAAGTGGTTCAACTGTCCCGTCATCAATACAGGATCTCGGCCAAAAATTTATGCAACTCTGGACGGAAATAAATGTGACGTTGCATAAGGTTGTCGAAACAATGCCACAAAAATGCACAGCGTAATCAAAGTTAAAGGCAGTCCAACAAAATATTAGAGTATGCAACTTTTTTTTTGCAACTTGTAATTTGTAATGAAAACGAAACTGTATTTGAAAAAATCTATATTAAAGTATCTTTACAAGATGACTTTTTTGAACCCCATTGAATGTATGTTAGACAATTCCCAAAGTGCAGAATTGGGCTGTAAAAAATAAATAAATTGTTACATACATTTTGTGCATTTCCAAAAAAACAAAACAAACTGAAAAACAAAAAAAAAAAAAAAAAGATGAAAATATGGAATCATAATAAAACATTTATAATGACTAAATAAACAAAACCTTCAGTGGACCCCCCCAAAAAATAAAATATAAAATTAAGTGGCATCTGCAAAAAATAATGCAGACCTTTTCTCAAAACTATCTAACATACTGTAATTTATTTAAACCAACTGGTGCAAAGGTCATTTTTATGTGATATATTACTTAAGTCAGTTGCCCTAAAGTTCTCACAGGTGTCCTAGCAAAGTAGACACTTGTGTAGTTCATCATATTGAATGGTAGTTCACCCCCCAAAAAATGATAACATTATTTACCCTCCCTCACGCTGTTCAAAGCAGTATGTCTTTCTTCTGTGGAGCATGAAAGGTGAGGTTAGGCAGAATGGCACACTCAGTCACCATTCACTTTTTATTGTATTGAAAAAACATGCAATGGAAATGAAATGTAACTAAGACAGACTGCCTAACATCTTTTTTAAATGTTTTGAATTGTGTGCATATCCTCTTTTATGCTATTTTAATATTTAATGGAATGTCATTCCTGCATTTTTAGGTGTGACAAATAGTCCAAATACAATTTGAGGCCACTGTATGTGATTATACTATTAGCACAAATACATAATATTTTCCCCCAAATGTACATTTAATGCAACCTATTTGTATTTATTCGTATGTTCATAAATTGCTCAACATTACTTTGGCAGTTCTGCATTTCAATTGTCAGCCCAAATTTCAATGCATTGAACAGCACAAAAGGGAAAGGGGACAGGGAGGCATTTCAGATCAAATTATGTCTGTGATATGATGTGGGAGAGTACTATAATCCAGAAAAAACATGGTCCCCACCTCCATAACCTCACTATACACTATAAGAACTGTGAGACAGAAAGAGTGAGCGAGAGATAAGAGAGAGGATTATCAAGAGGAGAGTAATGTATCTGCAGTTGTGTATTCTCTCTGCTCTGCTCTTTCCCCCCTGCATACACATTAATCTCTGTCATAAATGCTCATTTTGTAAGCGGCTGCTTTTGCTACCCACCATGTGTGGGAGAAGAAAGAAAGAGCGGGAGAGAGAGAGAGAGAGAGAAAGAGAGACTCCAAGACTCACCTTCTACTTTGGCAGTCAGGGTTATGGCAGAAATAAAAGATAGAGATGGCTTCTGAAAAACTCTGATGGAAATAAAGTTCCCAGACTCTCTGTGAAGCTCTGAAGGGGCGGGGGGGGAATGCTTTTACATCCCTGAAAAAATGTTGATGCTTTCCTTGACTTTCATGTTCTATGGAACAGATCAGTTTGGCAGTATGTAGTCAACACTCCAGTGAAGTTCACAAGCCCTGCACTGAAAAAAAAAAAAAAAAAGTTTCAAAATAAATAAAAACATATATAATAAAATACAAATTATTTTGCTGCTTGCTCAGTTTACTTAAATGAGTTAATACAAAACTATTGAACATTTTGCTGAACTTAATTTCATTGTGTGCGATCCATTTAAATTGATAAAATATGAATTTACTTAATCAGTTTGCATTGGGATGACATGAATAAGCACTGCTAAACAGTGAATTTCCATTTTCCAGCATGGTTTGATGAGGAGAGTAAATGTTGAAATTAAGTGTTATTTTATATGTTTTTGAGCAAGGTGAAAAAAATGGGAAGATCTGTTAGTGTTTAATATTCTATTATGCTGGGATTTAAATGTTATTATGGTATTTTGAAGGGTTACAATTATGTTGAAGCGTGAAGATGTGCTTAGGTTGAGGATTGGTACCTTTTGCTCAAATCAGAATCTATTTACTATGCATATTCTCCATACATTTATAGAGAGAGAGAGAAAAAAACAAAACAATGTTTGGTGTTTAACACAAGTTAAGATCAATTAACTGCATTTTTTAATCATCTAACTCAGAACTAACTAACATTAAAATATCCCAAGCAAAAATCAGGGTTAGAGTACATTCCTGGTCACACTAGGCTTTGAGCACACAAGATTACTTCGGACATCGCAACAGACCAGGATATGATGTCATAAGCAAGAGCTACTGGTTGTAATAAATAATAAATCACAAATGACAAAAATATTTTATTCAAAATGTTAGAATACAGTCTACAATCTTTCCAGCAACAATAAAAACACGCATCTTTGATATATGTATCCTTTTAATTGAGCTGAGAGGTCAGTGTATGAGGTTTAATCTTCTGTTGGTCTACAGGTCTTCTCGTCATCCAGATTCACAGGTCAGAGTTCTCCAAACTTTAACTTTCCTCTGCAATGTGTAGAGCTGTTCAGCCATGACGTCAATTTGAAGGCTATACTGGAAGGCTAATTCACTATGGATTCTTTGATTTATAAAATTGGTAGGAAAATGAAGTCTGTGGTAAACATTTCTACCAGAAAGACTCAGAATAAATTAGAATAATCATGATAATGGGGATAGAATAGTTTCCTTTGGTGTAAGCCCTACGGTTCAGCACTCAGATTCTCGCTCGAACCATCAGATTTTGCCAGAAGACGATGATGACAAAGGAGAGGAACTAACCTCTACAGCACGACGGGACCTAAACTGGTGGTGATGGGGTGGATGGGGGATGAAACCAACATGCATAATGAGCGATGAACGATGAGCTGCAGAGCTTCTAAAGCAGATACTGGATTATGATTATATGAGATGCCTGAATCGAATGAATGGTGTAAAGCTACTACGATTCTTTTTTCTTTAAAAAAACCCAAACCATTATATCACATATACTTTAATACTATTGCAAATTTATATGAGCTATTATCGAATAATTAAAAAGTGAGCACTCTAAATACTAAATGCAATTATTGGTATGTAATAATTAGATGTAGGGAGCAGCTAATCCCAGACACTTTCTGTCCTGAAAAATTCCACAATCACATGTGCTACACACACACACACACACACACAGGGTTGGTGTAAGGTTTAGAGTGTGTGTTCATGTATATCATGTCTTTTATTTTGTTTTCTAGTTCCTGTTTCATGTCATGTGTTCCCTAGTTATGTGATGTCCTGTTCCCTATCTGTCACTCACTCGACGTTGTGTCGATGTAGTGACACTAGGGTTCACTATTGGGAGCCCCAAACACCTCTGCTTTTTAAAAAAAAAAAAGGCCAATGAGAATTGGGGAGTGGCATTTGCATGCCACTCCCCTGGACATACGGGAATAAAAGGAGCTGGTATGCAACCACTCATTCAGATTTTCTCATCGGAGTCGAGTTCTATTCATTGAAGCTGAATTAATCTGCGAAGTTCATTCACCTCATCTGCTGAATTCTACGGCGCATTTCAGCGGCTTCTCCCCTTTGCACCCTTGGAGTGCAGAGAACGCCCCTGGGCGCTTCAGCAGAAACAACTAAAAGAGTATATTCTAAAAAGAGTTTTCTTTCTAAAAGAGCGGCACACACAGAACGTCTTTTTAAAGATGCCTTTCCGTTTGTGTGTTATTTCTGGTTGCGGTCGTTATCTCTCCACTTCTGATGGCTACGATTGCTGTCTTACATGGAGACATCATTCGTGGATGGGTCTTGTCCTCATTGCGAGAACATGACCATGGCAACGTTGCGGTCATGGCTTGCATTCGTAAGAAAGCAAGCCACCCCAGCGGCTCCCCACCTCGGTCCTTCTACCTACGGGTATGAGGCCATGCCGGTTAGCACTGAGGGCGACTTGGGGACCTCTGCTGGGTGTTACCCTACGGACCTCCCATTCCATAGCACGCTCACTTGCCCTGGTCGGGTGCTCCGACGAGATCGCCAGGTCATCGCAGGGTGAGTTTGACCTCTCGTTCGGAGCCCGGGAAGAAGACGAGTTATCGAGCGCAGCATTGGAGAGCGGGCTCGTCCAGTCGGATGCAGAGGCTTCGACTGGGCTTCCTCCTTCGGGAATGGTTGCCCAGTCCCAGGCTGACGTGGAAATGACAGACATGCTTTCCTGGGCGGCCGTGAGCGTCGGGCTAGAGTGGAACCCTCCACTCTCCCCTGAACCCTCGCCGCCCACAGCCACGCCCCACCCCCATTCCTTTCTTCCCGGGAGTGCATGAGGAGCTGACAAGATCGTGGGAGGCACCTTATACTGCCCGGTCCCAGTCTTTCAGCTCCCTGCTCTCACTACCCTCGATGGCAGAGCGGCCAGGGGGTATTCGTTGATCCCCAGGTGGATAAGGCGCTGCAGATGCACTTATGTCGGCAGAGCGCCACCACCTGGTGCGGGTGCCTGAAACTCCCGTCCAGGGCCTGTAGGTTTATGTCGTCCCTGATGGCTAAGGTACGCCCTGCCTGAGGCACCCTTCAGTATAGATGCGCTGGTACACAGCTGGCCCCCTGGACTACGCAGGGGGCCACAGACCCTGTGCAAGGTCAGGGAGGACGAGGAGCAGATCATCCTAGTAGCACCCTACTGGCCCACCCAGACGTGGTTCTCGGATCTCACACTCCTCACGACAGCCCCCCCTGACAAATTCCCCTGAGGAAGGACCTTCTTTCTCAGGGACAGGGCACCATCTGGCACCCATGACCAGACCTCCGAAATCTCCACGTCTGGCCCCTGGACGGGACGCGGAAGACCTAAGTGGCCTACCACCTGCGGTGGTAGACACGATCACTCAAGCTAGGGCTCCCTCTACGAGGCACCTCTATGCCTTGAAGTGGCGTCTGTTCGCTAAGTGGTGTTCTTCCTGACGCGAAGACCCCCAGAGATGCGCAGTCGGATTGGTACTTTCCTTTCTGCAGGAGAGGCTGGAGGGGCTGCTGTCCCCCTCCACCTTGAAGGTGTATGTAGCTGCTATTTTGGCTTATCACAATGCAGTAGATGGTAAGTACTTGGGGAAGCACGACTTGATCATCAGGTTCCTGAGAGGTGCTAGGAGGTTGAATCCCTCCAGACCGTGCCTCGTCCCCTCGTGGGACCTCTCTGTAGTCCTTCGGGGTCTACAGGGAGCTCCCTTTGAGCCCTTGGAGTCAGCTGAACTTAAGGCAGTCTCTTTGAAGACTGCCCTCCTGACTGCACTCACTTCCATCAAAAGGGCAGGGGACCTGCAAGCGTTCTCTGTCAGCGAAACGTGCCTGGAGTTTGGTCCGGGTTACTCTCACGTGATCCTGAGACCCCAACCGGGCTATGTGTCCAAGGTCCCCACGACCCCTTTAAGGGATCAGGTGGTGAACCTGCTAGCGTTGCCCCATGAGGAGGCAGACCCAGCCTTGGTGTTACTGTGTCTGGTGCGGGTTTTACGCATCTATTTGGATCGCACGCAGAGCCTTAGAAGCTCCGAGCAGCTCTTTGTCTGCTTTGGTGCACAGTGGAAAGGAAGCGCTGTCTCCAAGCAGAGGATCGCCCACTGGCTCATTGATGCCATAGCTATGGCATATCATGACCAGGACATGCCTTCCCCGGTAGTGCTATGAGCCCATTCTACCAGGGGTGTAGCGGCCTCCTGGGCCCTGGCCAGGGGTGCCTCTCTAACAGACATTTGCAGAGCAGTGGGCTGTGCAACACCCAACACCTTTGCAATTTCTACAACCTCCGGGTGGAAACGGTTTCATCCTAGGTAGTGGCACGCAATACAAGCGGATAAGCCCGGGATAGCCGGCCGGGTGTATTGCTTGCACATAGCGCCTTTCACCTCCTCTGAGATGAAGATGTGCACCATTAATTCCCAGTAGTGTTCACAAACTATGTTCCCTGGTTGACTTCCTCCGAGCCCTGTGGCAGTCGAGTCTTCAGAGAGACTCGCTGCCAGCCCAGTACACGTGCTAACTAAGAGCCCTGTTCTGTGGTAAGTGCTTCGCATATGGCGGTTCCCTGTAAGGTCACCCCATGCGATGTATATCTTCCGCTAATTTGTTTCCCTGTTGGCAAACTGCATTTTCCTTGGGCAGAGCCCCCTCTGCCACAGTCTTCATGTTTGTAGTAACACTTCCCCCATTGGGTAGGATCTACAATGAGACTCTCCACATGGTCGGCAAGACCATGTGATATATTTTCCACTTAAATATCCCCCCCTCTCTTTGGGCAAGGTGTGGTCTCCGTGGTGTCCTCCCCTTGGGAGGGACACCCCCGACTAGACCTGGAGGCCCAGTCGGATAATCCCCCTTGTTTTTTAGGGAGTGGAAAAAAAGAAGGGGAAAAGAGGCCACGACTGGGTTAGCCTGTCTCTATCTTTTGGGTAGTCGACTTGTCCCCAAAGGGCCGTTCGACACTCATAACTATGTTGGGGGAGGTTACGTGTTGGCCTGGTGCACTGGCTATGAGGCACACAGTTGTCTGCCCCTCACACACTGCCAGTTCACGTAACATAGTTCAGCCAGTTGCACGTTTTGTATAGGGACCCCTAGTGTCACTACATCGACACAACGTCGAGTGAGTGACAGATAGGGAACGTCCTGGTTACTTGTGTAACCTCCGTTCCCTGATGGAGGGAACGAGATGTTGTGTCCCTCCTGCCACAACGATGAACTACCCGCTGAAATGGCCAGACCTTGTCTCGGCTCCTCAGCATAAAACCTGAATGAGTGGTTGCATACCAGCTCCTTTTATACCCGTATGTCCGGGGAGTGGCATGCAAATACCACTCGCCAATTTTCATTGGCCTTTTATCAAAGACCAGAGGTGTCTCGGGTTCCCAAGAGTGACCCCTAGTGTCACTACATCAACACAAAGTCTCATTCACTCAATCAGGGAACGGACGATATATCAGTATAATATACAATAACCAGGACGATATATCACTTTTAAATAGAAATCTACCACCTTCTCTGATAAGTATTTAGAGGAGTAAAAAGTGTGACAATGGATGCCATGCGAGGATCGGATGTGTGAACGACAAGCTCTGCACACTTTGCTAGGTTTAATAATATTTATGACATAAACCGGTGAGATTTGATACGCTCTGTTCTATAACTGTTCTAGGAGGACAATATGTCAAAGAATTCAAAATCCTCAGGCTCTGGAGACATTAAAAGACACTTAAGTGCTCAAGCTGAGGCCCTCAAGCAGGCCACAAGCCTGGGAGTCAGTTTAGTCGGAGAGGTGCGGGAAATGTGGCGAGAGATGCTGAACATGTCGGCAATACTGACGAAGGTGGTTGCTGACTTGGAGGATCTTGCTGTGATACGTCGATTGATCACTGCCATGGAGGCGAAGTTCACTGATGTTTTTACAAGAGTGGGGAATGTCGAGAAACGGATCGATTACCTGGAGTCATCGGAGAGAGAATTATCTGCTAATCTGCTAGCGACCAAGGTGGATTTGGAGCATTTCTGGGAGAAGTTGGAGGACATGGAGAACCGTAGCTGGCAGAATAACGTCCGTATCGTTGGAATCCCTGAGGGAGCAGAGGGACAGGATATGGTGAAATTCCTGGATGGGATCTTTCCAAATATGCTCGACATAGCAGGCCATAAACTGGAAATAGAGCGAGCTAACAGGGTTCCTGCTCAGCAATCCGCAGAGGGAGACAGGCCCCGATCAATTCTGGCCAAATTTCTGAGATCATCCAATAAAGATCTTGTTTTATGCGAGGTGAGGAGTAAATGAAGGCTTTCTTGGAAGAACCAAAGCATTTTCTTGTTCCCAGACTTTGCAAATTTGACAAGAGAGAAACGTGATTGATTCAAGGAATGCAAGAAACATTTACACCAACAGAAGGTCGCTTTTGCACTGATATTCCCGGCCAAATTGAGAATAGATGCTAAGGATGGCCGCAAAACATTCACATGCCGACAGCAAGCGATGTACTTCATAAAGTCAATGGAGTGAGTAAGTCATCCTGTTGTACTCACGTTGCGGCTGAGTGGACTGGCTCACTGAACATTCGCTAGACTGTTTGAGGATTCTGCACGCTTTTGTTGTGCTGGTTCTGCCTAGCGGCTGGAGTTTGTTTTTTGGAGTAGCACACCTTCGGGACAGTTTTGTGGATGAATCTACATGCTCTTTGTGCTTATTTCTCCTGTTGGTTGGGGTTTGTTTTGTGGAGTGTTTCTTGCAAAGACGTTTGAGTGATTAAGACATTTGTTTGCACTCATGTTGCAGCCGAGTTGACCAGCTAACTAAACATTCACTTGACTGTTTGACGAATCTACGTGCTTTTTTTTGTGCTGGTTCCACCTAGCTGTTGGAGTTTATTTTGTAGAGTAACACACCTTCAGGACAGTTTTATGGATGAACCTACACGCTCTTTAGGCTTGTTCCTTCTATTGGCTGGAGTTTATTTTGTAGAGTACTTTTTGCAAAGTCAATGGAGTAAGTCATCTTGTTGTACTAACGTTGCAGCCAAGTGGACCGGCTCACTGAACATTTGCTTGTCTGTTTGAGGATTCTATGTTCTCTGTTTGTGCTGGTTCTGCCTAGTGGCTGGAGTTTATTTAGTAAAGTGTCACACCTTCAGGACAGTTTTATGGATGAAGCTACATGCTCTTTGTGCTTATTCCGTCTATTGGCTTGAGTTTGTTTTATAGATTATCATTTGCTGTGAAATTCTGACTCAAAAAATGTGTAAATAAACACCGGACTTGAGCAATCTGATGGCAAATTTGTTGCGGGGGTTCTCACAGGCGTGCATGGACTGTTTGAGTTTGGAGGGACGGACGCCAGTTGGCGCTGTCGTGCACGGGGTTAATGCACACGTTTTTCTTTTTTCTGTTTGTTTGGTTCTGGGGGATGTTCGGGTTTTGATTGTTGCACTAATGTTGGAATGTGGTCTTTATAATCTTGTTTTTGACACACAATCTATATTTTCTTATATGTCAAAATGTCAAATGTTAATAGAGTGAATTGTCTCTCTCCACGTGAAATGTGAATGGGTTGGGGAACCCCATAAAAAGAAGGCAGGTTATTTCTCTTCTTAAACATAATAAATATGATATAGCATTTCTTTAAGAAATGCATCTTTCCCTGCAGGAAGCTGAAAAATTTGGGAGGATATGGGGTGGGCATGTTTTCTTTAGTGCTGGCTAGAGTAATAGTACAATTCAAATGTCTCAAACAGATTAAAGATAAATTAGGAAGAGTCATTATTGTTTTAGCTGAAATTCAGGGGCAAAGTCTTATTTTGGCTAATATTTATGCACCTTATGTTGATGATCAGGGCTCTTTTATAGATCTTGAAGACTTTAATCTTTTAATGGACTCAGTCCTTGATCATAGTGAAGCAAAAGTGTGCAAGCCCCCTAGAGCAACATTGACGCTTCACAGGATGTATAAAAATCTTGGTCTTACAGATATTTGGAGACTTTTGAACCCATCTGGGAGGGACTATACATTTTTTTTCCATCAGTCCATAAGATTTATTCTAGAATAGATTTATTTATTTTTTTTTATATCTAAGTCCCTCATTTCATCTGTTGTTGATTGTTCAATTGGAAACATTTTAGTCTCAGATCACGCCCTAGTGTGTTTAGAGGTGTTGCCACATATGAAGAAAAGGAAATCATATAGTTGGCCTTTAATGTATCCCTTTTGCAATATCCTGAATTCCAACAAATTTTAAAGGCTGAAATCAATGTTTATATAGAGACCAACTGGTCCTCAGTATCCTCTGTGGGCGTGGCTTGGGAGGCACGGTTCTTAGGGGCCGCATCATACAGTATGCCTCGTTCATCAAAAAATCCAAAGCACGAGAACTCGTGGAGTTGGAAGGGAATATTAAAAGTGCCGAGACAGAGCTGAAGTGCCAAATGTCATCTGACGGCGTCAGAGAATTGACCCGATTGAAATACAGATATAATACTATTTTGTCGCAGAAGGTGAAGTTTTGGCTATTCAGGGAAAGACAGTCATACTTTGAGTCGGGGGACAAAGCAGGGAAGCTTTTGGCTAGATATATAAAGCAGAGAGAGTCTTTTTCTGACATTCTCTCAGTGAAATCTGTTGGTGGTAAGATATTTACCTCGGCCATTGATATTAATAATGCTTTTGATCTTTTAATCTTGATTTCTATAGTTCCACGTCTTCATCTACTGAGGAGGATATTAGAAATTTTGTGGAACCATTAGAACTCCCTAAACTGATGACAGAGCAAAAAAATTCCCTTGATTCTGAGATAATCTTGGAGGAGCTTAGCGAGGTAATTAAGGCCTTGCCTACAGGCAAGTCTCCGGGGCCAGATGGCTTTGCCGCCGAGTTTTTTAGATCTTATGCTACAGAATTGGCTCCACTTTTGTTAGAAGTGTATACGGAATCATTAAAGAATGGAAAGCTTCCGCCAACCATGACACAAGCCCAAATCAGTCTCATGATTGGCAGGCAAATAATTTAAAAAGGGGATGGAAGTCAGATGGAGCGCCCTCTTTTTCGGAGTGGTGTGTGGAAATGGGAAGGGTGGCTGCTTTCAAGGAAGGAATAAGTAGAAGGCTGGGGTTTTGGGACTTATTTGTTAAGAAATGGGGCAATTATTTCGTTTTTTGGAGGGACTCTTGGGGAGGGGATGTGAAGAGTGTAGTTTAGTTTAATTATGTATGTTTATTATATTTTCCTTTTTGTTTTCTGTTTTTTTGTGTGTGTGTGTTATTATGTGGGACCACAGGGGTGTTCATTGGGGGTCAATGTGGGGTTAGTGAATGGGGAGGGATATTAGTGGGGTTTGAATGTGAAATGTTGATTTGTTGTATATGTGTTGGGTTTTCTTTGTGGTGTATATATGAATCAATAAAAAAAAATTATTACAAAAAAGAATGGAAAGCTTCTGCCAACCATGACACAAGCCTGGATCAGTCTGATTCTTAAAAAGGACAAAGATCCAAGTGAGTGTAAGAGTTACCGTCCAATTTCCCTGATCCAGCTAGACGTTAAAATATTGTCAAAAATTCTGGCTAACCGATTAAGTAAAGTTATGACATCTCTTATACATATAGATCAGGTGGGCTTAATTTGGGGTCGTAGCTCTTCTGATAACATTAGGCGTTTCATCAATATCATGTGGTCAGTGGCGAATGATCAGACTGCCATCTCACTTGATGCCGAAAAGGCATTTGATATGGTAGAATGGGATTATCTTTTTAAAATTTTGGAAATGTATGGGCTCGGGAATACTTTTATTGGGTGGATTAAGTTATTTATAGACAAGTTGTCATGCCTTCTGAAGTCTTCAGAGGATGAGCGCAAGCATAACTATATAATGTCAATGCCTTTTTTTCTCTTTAAAAGAGAATATGATTTTTCATCCATAATGTTCAGGAAAACAATCTTTTAAATATTAGGGTTGTTAGAAAATTATTAAAAATAAACTCCTTTGTATATTTTTTTCTTCATTTATGTAATTTATCTTTCATAATAACACTGTACGTTATAATATCTACACCAAAAATGCACAATAGTGTCATTTATACAGCGATGTTGCTGATTAATACCAGCTGTGTTTAAAAGTGTGAGCTCGTAATCACGTTGCAAGTTATTGAGTCATAAGTGTCCCAATGCTCAATAGATCAGTACCCTAGAAGGTGCCTGAATTTGTGTTCACAATCTACTGATTCATGACATAGGTAGCTAGGGAGCTGATTGAGACACACAGAGTGTATTTTAATGTTTTGTGAATTGGCCTCTTTTCCATTTTAAGTGCTTTAGTTTACACAAGATTTTTGCTTAAAAAAATGACAAATTATTTTTTGTGGTAATCAATATTATGCAACAAATTCTGTAAATAGCTTAATTGTTTTGAACCTTTGACTTCAAGAGTTACTTTGTCATGTAAAATTGTATTGGAGTTTACTTAATTTAATTACATTTCTGCTACATAGTATATTAAAGTAGAATTTGCTGTTCAAATTTAGTGTTAAGGAAACCCACTTCCATCCTGTGGAACCTGATCCACAATTTTGAGAGCATAGAATGGGTATAGAAGTATGTAGTCACCAATGCAGTGAAGTTCAAAAGGCCTGTCTCCACTCTATGTATCCACCATTTTGCTGTTATTGGAAAGGCACATAGAATAATGGGAATTTTGCACACTGCTGTTGATGAAAAGCAAGTAAATGGCAGATAAGGCAACATACGTAACATACGTGGAAAGCAGCAATCCACTAATACAAGCTCTGCTGTTTTGTTGGGTTATACTGTAATCACATTTTTGCTTTAGACTAAATATCATAAGACCAGACTGACG
Organism: Myxocyprinus asiaticus; assembly: GCF_019703515.2. NCBI lineage: Eukaryota > Metazoa > Chordata > Actinopteri > Cypriniformes > Catostomidae > Myxocyprinus > Myxocyprinus asiaticus. The sequence continues at coordinate 30,169,760 of NC_059367.1, forward strand.
ACATTTAGTTTATTGCTATGGGTTCATGACGAACAAATGCATTTGAATTATTTTAAGGGTGCACAGCTATAAGGGACATAAACTGCTGACTCTGTTGTCTGCACTCTGCACTAGTCAGAAAATTATTGAATTGAAGAAATATTTTAGAAAATATTGCATAACATGATGAGCAGTGTTTCTTCGTTTTCTCTTATTATTCAAACCCAATGTACATGAAGTCATATTGGCATTTATATGACTGCAGAATGAACAAGGGTCTGTGTAAGTTTGAAAATTCAGAATGTGGTAGTGAAAGGTCAAAGGTTTGTCCAATATCACAACTTTCCATACCTGCAAAAATATATTAGGCTTACTGACATGAAACCAGCTGCACTTGTCCAGAATTACACTCAAGTGGAAAAATGCAATAATGGTCTAAATAATCACTTCACATGGATAGGCAGCTCTGTGCTCCTATAAGGCCATTTCATAATAAAAAATAAAAAATAGTGTAGTGGTGACCCCCTGCTACAGGTCACTAATGCAGGCATTTTTCCGTTCCATACTTTCCTCTTTCTCTGCGAACCGGTTTATTAAATCTCGATTTGATTCAACTGTGTGCATCAGTCCCACTGAAAATACGTACATCACATCCTGTTCTTTCATTTCTGAGGTTCCAGACCAAACTCAAGAGTTAAAGGAATAATTCACCCAAAAATGAAATTTCTATCATTATTTACTCAGCCTAATGTCGCTCCAAACCAGTATACCATTCTTTCTTCCTTGGAACACAAGAGAAGAACTATGAAGAATCTTCACATGGCTTTTTGGCATATAATGCAAGTGAATAGTAATTCACTCTCTATTCAAATTATTGATTAACACCCAATTGCAATTTAAATATCAGTCTGATCATCACACAAAATGATAGTTTGGCTTCTAAAGACTTGAAATTTAGTGCAAGAGTTGGTTCAACAATTTTTTACTGTTGTTTTATGATTTTTCTTTTTGTGTACTTTTTGGAGCTTGACTATTCACTTTCAATATATGGCCAAAAGCTGTGTGAAGATAGTTCAAAGTTTGGAGTGGGTTTGGAGCTGTCATGATTCACTGTTGTTTGCCTTGTGTTTCTCCCCTGTCATCTGTTCCTCCCGGACTACATTTCCCATAATTCCCTGCCCTCATCACTGCCAGCTATCCTTGATTGTCCTCACCTGTGTTTCATTAACTCATTAGTCTTTGTGTTTATAATGCCCTGATTTCTGTTCAGTCCTTGTCAGTTGTTATGTGTTTTGACCCATCGTAGATGTTTCCTTTGTTCCTGTGTTTTGCCCGTCATTGATGTTTCCTTTGTTCCTGTGTTTCCCCATCATGGATGTTTTCTGTACTTTGTTTATTTTTATTAAATACTGTTTCGCCGCACATAGATCCAGCTCTCGTGACTTCCTTTCTAACGTTCCATCGAACGTTACAGAACAACTGACTACAAAATTGATCTAGTGGCTAACTTCACTGAACTAAGCCAGGCGGACTTGTCTATACTTTTTTCCACCGTTGCTGTCCACACTGGATTTGATGATGCCACTCTCAAATCCATTTACAAGATTGGACTCACTACATGCCAGTGGAGGGAATTGCCAGACTCCGGAGATTACACGTGGGAGGAATATGTGAGGCTAATACTTGACACACTCACTACAGAGGATCCTCCTCTCTCAATCCCGGTTCCAGCTTCTGAGTCAATCACTTCTGAGTCTGCTCCATGCCATGTCACAGCCACGTCTGAGTCTGTTCCATGCCAGGTCACAGTAAAATCTGAGTCCGCTCCATGCCATGTCACATCCACGTCTGAGTCTGCTCCATGCCATGTCACAGCCACGTCTGAGTCTGCTCCACGCCATGTCACAGCCTCATCTGAGTCTGCTCCATGCCATGTCACAGCCACATCTGAGTCTGCTCCACGCCATGTCACAGCCACGTCTGAGTCTGCTCCACGCCATGTCACAACCACGTCAGAGTCTGTTTCACACCATATCACAGTCAAATCTGAGTCTGCTCCACACCGTGTCACATCCACGTCTGAGTCGGCTCCATGCCATGTCACAGTCCAACCTTCTGCGACTCATTGCTCCAAGCATTCCATGACCCCTGTCTCGAAACCCTTCATGGCCCTTATCTTCAAGTTGAATTATCCACCACTGATATCAGTGCGTAGGGCCACAAAGACCCTTCCCCACAAATTGTCAGTGCCTTTGCCTGCCACAGCCAACGAGCCGACGCCCACACATGCCACGGCTATCAAGCCAATGCCCACACCTGACATGGCCAAACGAGCTGGAAGCTTCATCTGTCCCAGAGCCAACGTTGTCAATCTCATCTGTCCCAGAGCCTGTGTTGCCAGCCTCGTCTGTCCCAGAGCCAGCGTTGCCAGCCTCGTCCGTCCCAGAGCCAGCGTTGCCAGCCTCCTCCGTCCCAGAGCCAGCATTGACAGCCTCGTCCGTCCCAGATCCAGCGTTGCCAGCCTCATTCATCCCAGAGCCCATGTTGCCCGGAGGAGGAGGAGGAGAGAGGCTTCTGTTTCCAAGTCTCAGCCCATGTTCATGACTAAAGAGGTCGTCTCTCGAGTCTCTGCCCATGTACACGACCACGGAGGTCGTTTCCAAATCTCTGCCCATGTTCACGACCACAGAGGTCATCTCCAAGTCTCTGCCCATGTACACGACCACGGAGGTCATTTCCAAGTCTCTGCCCATGTACACGACCACAGAGGTCGTCTCTGAGTCTCTGCCCATGTACACGACCACGGAGGTCGTTTACAAGTCTCTGCCCATGTACACGACCACAGAGGTCGTCTCCGAGTCTCTACCTATGCCCACGACCACAGAGGTTGTACCTACTATAGCTCTGCATGCCACGGCTCCGCCCTTCTCATCAGTTTCACAATAACTCATCAGCTTCACAGTAAAGTTCTCGACCCAGTCTCTCTCTCTCAATCTGGTGCTGGCATTGTCCTTTTATGCTGCTCTCCCCAATCTCACTACAATTAGAGACAGGTGTTAGTCATAATTTGGTTCAGGTGTATGCACCCTTACCGCTCTCTCTTTCTCTCTGACGGACGCTCGACCACGCCCCTGCTGTCACATAGCCCCACCGCCCGACTCAGGCCGGGGAGACATCTGGACTGCCTACCACTCCCCCCATTTCTGGACAGGAAGTTGACAACAGCCATCTGCACTCCCGGTGGACCACCTTGAATTTAAAGGGCTGGAGTGTCAGATACCACTGGGTGATCCACACGTTGGTATCCTTCATGCAGTGGAGCCATTGGAGTGGGGCATGATCTGAGCAGAGAATGAAGGCCCGCCCCAGCAGGTAGTAATGGATAGTGAGGACCACCCACTTGATGGCCAGACACTCCTTTTCTACGGTGTTATACTTTGTTTCCCTCAAGAAGAGCTTGCGGCTGATGTACAGCACCGGGTGCTCCTCCCCCTCCACCACCTGTGAGAGTACAGCCCCCAGCCCCATGTCTGAAGCATCTGTCTACAATACAAAAGGGAGTGAGAAATTAGGTGCATGTAACAGCTGCCCCCTGCAAAGTGCGGCTTTAACCTGCGTAAATGTCTGTTGGCACTGCTCCGTCCACTGGATCAGGTCTGGAGCTCCCTTTTTAGTGAGATCAGTCAGCGGGCTGGTGACGTCCGAATAGTTAGGCACAAATCTCCTATAATAGCCAGCCCCAGGAACTTTCTCACCCCCTTTTGGTCTTGGGTCTTGGGCAGGTCGCAATCACCGCCGTCTTGTCAACTTGGGGACGCACCTGCCCGTGGCCCAAGTGGAACCCCAGATACCGTACCTCCACCCCGCCCGTCGCAGCGACCTCAGAACCGCCCTTAGATGTTGCATATGCTGCTGCCAATCATTGCTATAAATGATGATGTCATCCAAGCCAGTGTAAGCCGAATGCAGTCTGAGGATTCTGTCCATGAGGTGCTAAACATGGCCAGAGCCCCAAACAAACCAAACAGAAGTGTCTCAAATTGGTGTAATCCGAACGGAGTGGAGAAAGCCGTTTTTTCACGGGATATTGGTGTCAAGGGGATCTGCCAAAAACCCTTTGTCAAATCCAGTGTCAAGTAAAAATGAGCAGTGCCCATCCGATCGAGCAACTCATCAATATGAGGCATTGGGTAGGCATCCAATTTAGACACCGTGTTGACTTTTCTATAATCCACACAGAACCGCACAGACCCGTCGCTCTTAGGCACCAGAACAACCGGGCTGGACCAGTCGCTGTGGGATTCCTCTATTACTCCCATATCGAGCATTGCATCCAATTTTTCCTGAACTATTTTTTTTTATCGGTAGGGATGGGAATGTACCACGACCCCCGGCTCGGTCTCGATGTGGTGTTGGATGAGGTTTGTGCGACCCGGTAGAGGGGAAAACACATCTGCGAATTCTTGTTGTAGTTTGGCAACCTCTGCGAGTTGGTACGGTGAGAGGTGGTCTCCACAAGTGATGTGATTTTGTTTGGTGTTTACCTCCGGCCCGAGCTCCACCCTTTCTGGAACTACCATAGCCAACATCACAGGGGCCGCCTCCCTCCACAATTTCAGGAGGTTAAGGTGAATAATTTGACGTGTGCCCCCTCTATCGGTTCGCTTTACCTCATAATCGAGATCCCCCACTTGTCGTGTGACCTCAAAGGGTCCTTGCCACTTGGTGAGTAATTTGGAGGTCGATGTGGGGAGTAATACAAGTACCTTATCTCCCGGTGCAAATTCCATTAGCCAAGTTCCCCTGTTGTACAGTCGGCTCTGTCGTTCTTGAGCTTGGAGCACATTCTCCTTTGTTTGTTTCCCCAAGGCGTGGAGATTTGCTCTAAGATCAAGAATGTATTGAATTGAATTCTTACTGTTTGAAGGTCCCACCTCCCAAGCTTCGTGTATGACATCAAGCACGCCATGCGGGCACCGCCCATATAGCAGCTCGAATGGGGAAAACCCAGTGGAGGCTTGCGGGACCTCTTGTACTGCAAATTACAGGGTATCAAGCCATTTTTCCCAATTCCTAGCATCCTCATGCACGAACTTACGAATCATATTCTTAAAGGTTTTATTAAACTGCTCCACCTGGCCATCTGTCTGTGGATGGTAAACGCTGGTGCGAATTGACTTAATGCCCAATAATTTGTAAAGCTTGCACAGTGTCCGTGATATAAAGGTTGTGCCCTGATCGGTGAGGATTTCTTTCAGAATCCTCACCCGGCAGATTATTTTGAAGAGTGCCTCTGCAACACTGCGTGCTGAGATGTTGTGCAGGTGCACTGCTTCCAGATATCGTATTGCAAAGTCCACTAGGACCAATACAAAGCGATGTCCATGTGCTGACCGCTCTAATGGCCCAACGAGGTCCATGCCAATTCTCTAGAAGGGGCACAATGGCGCTTTACAGGTGGCTGGTGGGTTCACCAGCAGACATTCATGCCGCACACCAACTGCGAACATCGCTGCCAATGCCCAACCAATAGTTACCGGCTATTAGTCGGTTCAGTGTTTTTCTTTCCCCTAAGTGACCCGCCATCGGATTATAATGAGCCGCCTGGAACACCATTTCCTGGCGGCTCCGCGGTATTAAGAGCTGGGTTGTATCTTCCTTTGTTTGAGCGTCCTGTGTCACTCTATACAACTGCTCGTTTATAACTGTGAAATAGGGACAAGAAAATGTGGCATTGGGCTGGAGTTGTTGACCATCGATCACTCTCACTTGGTTGAAGGTGTGCTTGAGGTTTTCGTCTCACGACTGCTCCAAAGGAAATCCTCTTTGGGAAATCCCCCGAGGTTGGGAGGGGCTGCAGCCTCTCCCCCCTCACGTCATCTTGACGTGGAGCTGATGAAGACGGCCCTGGCTCCGTCTCCCCTGCCAGAGCATCGCACATTTCACATCTCGTCGCTTTTGTGCAGGACCCATCCGTGCATATACCCTTTAACACATTTCTGAAATCAGGTCAATTTGTTCCCAAAATCAGCAGATGGGTGTGGTGGGAACTAACCGTGGCCTCCACTTTATACTTTGTTCCCCAAAATTTAATAACGAGGGTCACCACCAGGTAGTTGTGAATATCCCCATGTACACATTTTGCCCTCACCCTTTTAGTTGTGCCCAAAGCCTCATTTTGAACCAAGCATTGGTGGATAGTGGTCTGGTTACAACCCATGTCCACCAAGACTTGGTGTGTACTCCCCTTGTTTCTTAGCGGTATCCTGTACCCACCAGTCCGATCGGGGGCAGCCTGTGGTGCGTCGGGGATCCGGTCTACAGTTCCCAGCTCCATCACAGGACACTGATCCCGGAAGAGTTCCAGATCCCTGCAATGCCAGCAGGCCAGCCCAGGCGCTACACTCGCACTTGTGGGGGCGGGAAACATCTGCCTGAGGGGGAGAGCGGGTAGACCCTGAAGTCGCTGGGAAAGGGATAAACCGGCGTAAGCGAGGAGCCGGCTTCAGTGGCGGGTTTCCATGCCTCCGGGGTGCAGGAACAGGGCCTGGAGAGAGGACAGAGTGAGACGGGAGTGGAAAGATATGGGAGAAAACACAGGGGGAGGGGAGAGAGAGCTCCTCCGTGCTTGGGCACGCCACCATATGGTCCTCCACCAGCTGGACTGCTTCCTCCAGCGACACCGGGCGATGGCACTGGACCCACTGCCGTCCCTTCAGGAAGCCGGTAGATCAGCTGTTCCAGCACCACTTGGTCAACTACTCCCTCGATGTCGCGGTCTCCTGTCCTCAGCCATTTCCAGCAGGCATCACGAAGCTGCTGAGAAAAGGCAAATGGGTCACCGTCCCTTCCAACTTCATCGAGCGGAACAGTTGACGGTATTGCTCTGGGCTCCAGCCGACCCGCTGTCTCAGGACTTGCCGTGCCCCTTGGGGGTCTGTGCGCACTCCACTACAAATGTTGCGTCCTCCTGGGCACTGGCAAGGGGGGCCTCTCTAGCAGACATATGCAGAGCTGCAGGTTGGGCTATGCCCAATACCTTTGTGAGGTTTTATAACCTATGCATAGACCCGGTTTCGACCCGAGTGTTATGCGGTAACAGCAGGTAGACCGGGCGGCCGGTTGGGTGTACTGCTTGCATTGCGCCTCTCCCCTTTTTCAAAGGTGATAATGTGCGCTTTTTGTCCACAACAGTTCCCCGTACCGGTGAACTCCGGATGCCTCTTTAATTCTTTAGCACTGTCCGGTGATGAACTCGGCAGGAGTAACGCCACCAGACCCAGTACTCGTGGTATTCCCCTTTTCAGGTGAGCCCGTGTGCTTGGATTCAGTGCTCCATGCATGGTGATTCCCCTTTGATAATCCCGTATGATAAGTTTCCACTGTTCGGTTTCCCCCTTAGGTGAAACCTGTGTTTCCCCTCATTAGAGCTTTCTCTTTCTCGGCCACCGTGCTGCATACCCTCTCTGCAGATAGGGTCCTCCTGTGTATCATTCCTTATGTGTACTTCCCCGTTGGTAAGTCCATGTTAGGTATGCTCCACATGTTAACCTCCCTCCAGCAGGTTGTGGTCTCCGTAGTGCTCTCCTTCCTGGAGAGATAAGAGCACTTCCTAGCACTATTCTAGAAAGTGCTCGGCAGGAGACTGCTTAACAGCAAATTAAGAAAGGCATCATCTGTAGCCTAGTTGGTAAGTGCCTTCTCCCCCCTTAATGGGACTAGGGAGACACCTTACCTAACTTGCTGGAGGGTCACAACATGGTTGAGTGCTCGCTGCGAGGCACGCAGCAGCTTGCCCGTGTCCACTCTTCCATGCCTCGTGACACGGTTCAGCGCCTGTGGCATTTCCTATTGGAACCCCTAGTGTCACTACATAAACACAATGTCGAGTGAGTGACAGACAGGGAACATCTTGGTTACTGATGTAACCTCTGTTCCCTGATGGAGGGAACAAGACGTTGTGTCCCTCCTGCCGTGGCACTGAACCGGCCACTGACATGGCCAGGACTCTCTATTGGCTCCTCAGTGTAAATCTGAATGAGTGATGCATGCCATCTCCTTTTATACCCGTATGTCCAGGGCGGAGAGTGGCATGCAAATTCCACTTGCCAATTTTCATTGGCCTTTTCTATTTTAAGCAAAGGTGATTGGGGCTCTCAAGATCGAACCCCTAGTGTCACTACATCGACACAACGTCTCGTTCCCTCCATCAGGGAACAGAGGTTACATCAGTAACCAAGATGTTTTAGCAGAAATTCAGGGGCAATGGTTGATTTAGGCTAATATTTATGCACCTAATGCTGATAATCAGGGCTTTTTTATAGATCTTGAAGGGATGTTACAAGCCACTGGCACCCCTCATAATATAATATTGGAGGGGACTTTAATCTTTTGATGGACTCAGTCCTTGATCATAGTTAAGCAAAAGTGTGTAAGCCCCCTAGAGCAACAGTGACGCTTCACAGGATGTATAAAAATCTTGGTCTTACAGATATTTGGAGACTTTTGAACCCATCTGGGAGGGACTATACATTTTTTTCATCAGTCCATAAGATTTATTCTAGAACAGATTTATATATATATATATATATATATATATATATATATATATATATATATATATGTATTTATATCTAAGTCCCTCATTTCATCAGTTGTTGATTGTTCAATTGGAAACATTTTAGTCTCAGATCACACCCTGGTGAGTTTAGAGGTGGTGCACATACAGAGAAAAAGAACGTAGTTGGCGCTTTAATGTATTCCTTTTGCAAAATCCTGAATTCCAACAAATGCTAAAGGCTGAAATCAATGTCTATATGGAGACCAACTGGACCTCAGTATCCTCTGTGGGCGTGGCTTGGGAGACACTTAAGGCGGTTCTTAGGGGTCAGATCATACAGTATGCCTCTAGATTGTATAGTCTTGGTCTTAAAGACACACCCACCTGCTGGCGATGGCAATCAGAGGATGGAGACATAACCCATGTCTTTTGGGGGTCTGTCAAGATCCAGGAGTTCTGGTTGAAGGTTCAGAGTTTTATGTGTGATGTATTGGGCACTCAGGTTTCATTTTGCCCCAGACTCTGTATTTTGGGCGATGGGGCAGTCATCGATGTTGAGAATGCACACATAAAGAGTTGGGTCCTAACCAACGTCATGATCACCAGACAGATTCTTTTAAGGGGTTGGAGGTTGGCTGGAGCACCCTCATTTCAGGAGTGATGCTCGGAGATGGGGAGGGTGGCGGCCTTTGAAGAAGGGTAATTTAGAAGAATAGGGAAATTTAATTTGTTTGTGGAGAAATGGGGCGGATATCTGATGTTGCTGGATGTGTGATTATTATTATTATTATTATTTTATTATATTATTATTTTTTCTGTGTGTGTGTGTCTATAATCATGTAAGACCACTGAGATGTTGTTGGGGGCCAGGGTGGGGTTGGGGATTGGGAGGTGGAGAGGTGATAGTGGGGATTAATTGTTGATTCTGTGTATATATGTTTTGTTTTTCTGTGTTCACTATGTGAATCAATAAAAAATAGTTAATCAGAAAAAAAGAATCTGACATTTCTGGCGATGAGGATGGCATGGAATGATGGCTGAAAGTAACTGGACTCTGGATGTTTGACATAGGAACTAATCAATTCCTGCAGGTCTTCCTCCTATCGAGCCCGCTGTGCAGAACAGTGTGAGTTGGTTATTTGTCATCTCCATTAAAAAACCTTTTGGGAACTACATTGGTTGAGTTACAGTGTAGGAAATTTTGTTAGAGCCTTAGTGGTAAAGGGAAAAGTTTTAGCAGCCGAGGATTCAGTTCCAACTACAGAGAAAGGCGGTAGAGGTGTTCCTGATATCACTGTATCTGAGATGACAGATTTTTTATCAAAACATTTAAGATAATTCATGAAACTGGACAAAATTGAGGCAGAAATTATTGCAAAATATCAAATTAAAGTCCAAAAGGGCAAAATGTGTTGTCTAGATGATATAAAAAAAGCATGTGGTAAAATTCAGTGGATGAAAGATAGAGATTCAAGAAAAACACCAAGGATTATGGATGTTCCCTATCTGTCACTCACTCGACGTTGTGTCAATGTAGTGACACTAGGGGTCACTCTTGGGAGCCCGAGACACCTCTGGTCTTTGATAAAAGGCCAATGAAAATTGGCGAGTGGTATTTGCATGCCACTCCCCCGGACATACAGGTATAAAAGGAGCTGGTATGCAACCACTCATTCAGGTTTTCTCTTCAGAGCCGAATGGTCATGCTCACTGAGCTGAATACTACTATTCATTCACCTCTGCTGGATCTGACGGGACATTTCAGTGGCTTCTCCCCCCTCTGCACTGGTGCACTGCAGAGAATGCCCCTGGGCACTTCGGCAGAAATAAAAGAGTATATATCTCTAAAAGAGTATATTTCTCTAAAAGAGCGGCACACACGGAACGTCTTTTTAAAGACGCGTCTTTCTAAAGATGCTTTTCCGATATTGTGTTATTCCTGGTTGCGCTCGTTATCTCTCGCCTTCTGACGGTCTTTCGTGTCTGGGCACTGCTCACGCGGAGACAGCGTTCATGGATGGTTATGTTCTCATTGCGAGGATATGTCCGTGGCAACGCTGCGGCCGCGGCTCGCCTTCGTAAGAAAGCAAGCCACCCCAGAGGCTCCCCGCCTCGGTCCTTTTACCCACGGGTATGAGGCCAGCGCGGCTAGCACTGGGGGTGATTTAGGGACCCCAATGGGACCGACTCCGCTGGGTATCCCCCTGCGGACCTCCCATTCCCCAGCATGCTCGTCTGCCCCGATCGGGCTTCTGGATGAGTCTGCCGGCTCGTCTCACAACGAGTTCGACCTCTTATTCGTAGACCGCAAAAGTGATGAGCTCTCGAGCGCAGCATCGGAGAGCGGGCTCATCCAGTCAGAAGCCTTAGCTGGGCTCCTCCCTTCGGGGACGATTGCCCAGTCACAGGCTGACACGGAGATGACGATATGCTTTCCCGGGCAGGCCGCGAGCGTCAGCTGGAGTGGAACTCACTGCTCTTCCCTGAACCCTCGCGGCTCGGTGATTGGTTCCTGGGCTCGCGGTGCCGCTCAAAGCCACGCCCCGCCCCCGTTCCTTTCTTCCCGGAAGTGCATGAAGAGCTGACAAGGTCACGGGAGGCACTTTTTACTGCCCGATCTTTTCAGCTTCCCCGCCCTCACTACCCTCGATGGTGGGGCGGCCAAGGGCTATTCGGCAATCCCCATGTGGATAAAGGCACACGCGGTGCACCTATGCCCGCAGAGCGCCGCCACCTGGTGTGGGTGCCCAAAGCCCCCATCCAAGGCCTGTAGGTTTATGTCATCTCTGACGGCCAAGGCCTATGGTGCTGCTGGACAAGCTGCACTCTGCCCTGCACGCCATGGCTCTCCTGCAAGTCTGCCAAGGCACTAAAGGAACTGCATGAGGGAAGTTCCGCCCCGGGATCGATGCAGGAACTGTGCTCAGTGACCGACCTCGCTCTCCGAGCGACGGAGGTCACGGCGCGGTCTCTCGGGCAGACGATGGCCACACTAGTGGTCCAGGAGCGCCACCTTTGGCTCAACCTGGTCGAGATGGGCGAGGCCGACAAGACACGATTCCTTGCTGCCCCCATTTCCCAGGCAGGCCTATTCGGCGACACCGTCGAGGACTTTGCCCAGCAGTTTTAGACGGTGGAGCAGTAGACGGATGCTAGCCGGCATATCCTGCCACGGCGCGGCTCAAGATCCCGCACCCCATGTACTCATCGCCAAGGGCGTCCCCCTGCGGTGACTGCACCGGCTCCGCCGCAGCGCACCCCTTCGGCCCAGCCCCGGCATGGAGCTCACCGCAGGAAGCAGACGCCACCCATCTCGCGGCCGCCCAGAACCCGTGAAAGGTTTCAAAGCGCCCTTGAGACGGGCGACCCAGGGACAATGAAACCCGCTGCTCTGGAGCTGGTAAGCAGATCTCTCCATCTTTTTGTTACCTTTTGCATTTAATTGTGCTGCATGCCCAAGTGGCTGCAGTACTCAAGAGCTCAGCAAGAGTGGTTTCCTTGTTCCCTGGGTCACATATCTGGTGTGCACGGCCGTCATCATGACCACCGTCCACCACTCTATTTGGCAGGTTTGGCGCTCCAGCGGCGGTCTCCTGCCCCTGAGTGCCCAGCTGTGGCACAAATCCGCCCCCCGATGTGACAGTCTCCACGGGTCACGAGGACAGGCCTCTTCCTACCCTGTCCCAGGCTGTTTTGGGGGTGGTCACAAGGAGCCAGGTAAGTGCTTCGATGTCCTTAGACTCAGCACGGCCACAACGTGGTGTGGCACCTCGAGCTCCGCCCCGCCGCGAGGCCCCACCTGCCGGTACATCTGATGACGTTGTCCCTTTGGACGCATGGCTTGCACTTTCCAATCCGTCGCGAGGGCTGGTCCGGACCGTCCGACTCAGCTATAGAACTGGCACCCGCGCCCAGACTCATCTGCGGTGGTAGACATGCTCACTCAGGCTAGGGCCCCCTCTACGAGGCACCTGTATGCCTTTTAAGTGGCATCTGTTCGCTAAGTGGTTTCCCATCGGGAAAAACCCCAGAGATGCGCAGTCGGATCAGTGCTTTCCTTCCTGCAGGAGAGGTTGGAAGGGAGGCTGTCCCCTTCCACCTTGAAGGTGTACGTTGCCGCCATAGCAGCACACCACAACGCAGTCGACGGTAAATCCTTAGGGAAGCACAACCTGATCATCAGGTTCCTAAGAGGCACCAGGAGGCTGAATCCCTCCAGACCGTGCCTCGTTCCCTCATCGGACCTCTCTGTAGTTCTTCAGGGTCTACAGAGAGCCCCCTTTGAGCCTTTGCAGTCAGCCGAGCTTAAGGCACTCTCCTTGAAGACTGCCCTCCTGACTGCACTCACTTCCATCAAGAGGGTAGGTGACCTGCAAGCGTTCTCTGTCAACGAAATGTGCCTGGAGTTCGGTCCAGGTTACTCTCATGTGATCCCACCACCCCTTTAGGGACCAGGTTGTAAACCTGCAAGCGCTGCCTCAGGAGGAGGCAGACCCAGCCCTGTTGTCGCTGAGTCCGGTGCGCGCTTTACGCATCTATTCGGATCGCACGCAGAGCTTTTGAATCTCTGAGCTGCTCTTTGTCTGCTTTGGTGCATAGTGGAAAGGAAGCGCTGTCTCCAAGCAGAGGATCGCTCACTGGCTCATTGATGCCATAACTATGGCATATGTCGCCTAAGACATACCGCCCCTGGTAGGGCTACAAGCCCATTCTACCAGGGGTGTAGTGGCTCCCTGAGCCCTGGCCAGGGGTGCCTCTCTAACAGACATTTGCAGAGCAGCGGGCTGGGCAACACCCAACACCTGTGCAAGGTTCTACAACCTCCGGGTGGAACCGGTTTCGTCCCAGATAGTGGCATGCAACACAAGCGGATAAGTCCGGGATAGCTGGCCAGGTGTATCGCTTGCACATAGCGCTTTCCACCTCCCTTGGAGCTGAAGACATGCGCCATTAATTCCCAGTAGTGTTCACAAACTTTGTTCCCTGGTTGACTTCCTCCGAGCCCTGTGGCAGTCGAGTGTTTGGAGAGACTCACTGCCGGCCCAGTACACGCGCTAACTAAGAGCCCTGTTCTGGGGTAGGTGCTTCGCATGTGGCGGTTCCCTGTAATGCTAACCCCATGCGATTATATATCTAATTCGTTTTCCTGTTGGCAAACTGCGTCTTCCTTGGGCAGAGCCCCTCTGCCCCAGTCTCCATGTTTGTAGTAACTCCTCCCCCATTGGGCAGGATCTACCTTGAAGACTCTCCACATGGTTGGAAAGTCCATGTGATGTATTTTTCCACTTAAATATCCCCCCCTCTCTTTGGGTGAGGTGTGGTCTCCGCGGTGTCTTCCCCTTGGGAGGGACACCCCCCGACTAGACCTGGCAGCCCAGTCGGATAATCCCCCTTCTTTTTTAGGGAGTGGAAAAAAAACAAGGGGAAAAGAGGCCACGACTGGGTTAAGCCTGTCTCTATCTTTTGGGTAGTCGACTTGTCCCCAAAAAGGGCCGTTCGACACTCATAAATATGTTGGGGGAGGTTATGTGTCGACCTGGTGTGCTGGCTATGAGGCACACAGTAGTCTGCCCACCACACACCGCCAGTTCACGTAACACAGTTCAGCCAATTGTGGTGTTTCGTATAGGGACCCCTAGTGTCACTACATCGACACAACGATGAGTGAGTGACAGATAGGGAACGTCATGGTTACTTGTGTTACCTCTGTTCCCTGATGGAGGGAACGAGACTTTGTGTCCCTCCTGCCACAACTAAGAACTACCCGCTGAAATGGCCGGACCTTATATCGGTTCCTCAGCATAAAACCTGAATGAGTGGTTGCATACCAGCTCCTTTTATACCCGTATGTCTGGGGGAGTGGCATGCAAATACCACTCGCCAATTTTCATTGGCCTTTTATCAAAGACCAGAGGTGTCTCGGGCTCCCAAGAGTGACCCCTAGTGTCACTACATTGACACAACTTCTTGTTCCCTCCATCAGGGAATGGAGGTTACACAAGTAACCATGACATTTTATCACACTGTAGAAAATGGGAAAATAAAACAACTAAAGACAATTATGAAAGAGATAAACAGTGTTGGAAAAGTAAGTTAAAATGGATTCAAACCCAGTGTGATGAGTTAAAAGATCAGCTGAAACAGAAATCTCCTGACATAACTAAAAAGTCACGAGCATTTGAATTCGATTCTGACAGTGATAGTTTCAGTGACAGCGATGCTGATGATGTCATAAACCTTCATCCATTCCATATCAAATTTCGAAGAGGCAGGAAACAGAAGCATCCTCTAGTAATAAAGGATGATGATGGAAAGGAGCAAGTTAACAACATGAAGTTCAAGTTCCTAGTTTAACTGAATACAGATATGAACCTCCTACTCCAAAAGAAATGCATGAATGTCCTAAGGAAGTAGGAAATGTTAAGAAAGATCCTTGCTCTGCACTAATCAAATTAGAAGCACTAAAAAATATCTATAGTCAATCTGTTAAAGATGGATATAGCATTGTGGCTGTCAATTTTTCAGTTGAAAGAACTTCTAGGATAAATTTTAGACATGACTGAAATAGATATGGATGCTGAAAAGCAAGGGTGGAAAGCACTAAGAGCATGGTGTAGGAAAGCCCAACAACAAAAAATAGACTGGGGACAAATAAATGCTTGTAAACAGAAAACAGATGAGAGTGTTGAAGACTGCTCTGAAAGAATGTGTGAGACATTTTCTATGTCTAAGCAACTGCTGAGGGCGGTCCCAACAGCCAAGGGGTCAACACAATTGAGAAGCTAGATCATCCCTCTCTCAGGGGCCTTGAGGGAGTAGTAATCTGCAAGCTAGATGGCTTGTATGTAAGGGCACATATTCAAGACATTGAAACTGATATTGACTTTTTAATAGATACTGGAGCTCAACTGACCGTGTTGCCTTACACTTACTCTCTACCATTATCCACAGAGATAATACATGCTACTGGAGCTACAGGAATAAAAATTGTGCTAAGGCAAACTCAACCAATTACTTTGAACATTGGGCCAGTTGAAATTTCAATGTCTATTTGGATAGGAGACCTTACTCAAGCTTTACTGGATATGGATGTTTTAATGTCAATCAACTCCAACCTAGAAGAGATGGGAAAGCGACATGGAAATTGAGAACATTAACTAAACAGAGTGTTCAAAATCACCCCATCTGGACTGATGATAAGACTGACTGTGGTTTTCTTGATATGGAACCTGTAATGAATAGCAAATCCCTGCCTTATACGAAACAATATCCTTTAAACCCAGCTGCAGTGACTGGTATTCTGCCAGTGACTGAGCAGCTAGAACAAAAAGGAATTGTCATCAAAATTAACAGCACCAGTAACAGTCCAGTGTGGCCTTTGAGAAAGCCTGATGGATCATGGAGACTTACGATAGACTATCGTATAAGCTAATCAATACATAGACAAAATAACTCCTTTAGTGGCAGATCCTTCAACTAATTTTAGCGCTGTTGATCCAAAACACAAATGGTTTTCAGTAATAGATATGACCAATGGGTTTTGGTCAGTTCCAATTTCTGTGGAAGTTCAAACTTGGTTTGCTTTTACAGTTCAAGTTCAACAGTTCACTTTTACTCGATTACCACAAGGGCTTCACAGTTCCCCTACTAGATATCACCAGGGGTTAAAAAGACATTTGGATGAATTAAAATCAACATCTGCTATTATTCAGTATATGGATGATATTATGATCTGTTCAGAAGATTCAGAACTACATGAAGCTGATGTGAAACTTTTTCTTGATTTTCTGTATATTAAAGGACATAAAGGAAGTTTGAAAAAGGCACAGCTCTGTCAATTGAAGGTTGTGTATTTGGGACAATGCTTAACTCAAGGCGAGTGTAAAAACACCCCAAGTCGCACTGAGGCTATTAAAGCTCATCCGCAACCAAAAACAGTCCAAAATTTGAGATCCTTTCTAGGCCTGTGCAACTACTGCTGTAACTGGATAGAGGACACAACCTTTAACCAGAATGCTTAAGGGTAATCCAAGAGCACAAGATGGTGTCACATGGGACCTTGAGAGCCAATCAGCATTTCAAGATCTAAAACAAGCTCAATGCTCAGCACGCTGCTTTCATACTGCTTGTCACTTACAAAAGCAGTGGCAACAGCACAGCGTCAAGTTTTAAATGCGTGGGGACCTCCTCCAGAGGTGGGACACAGCATTGTGCCAGGACAATTAGTATATGTTAAGAAATTACAACATGCAGGTTTAGAACCTCAATGGGAAGGTCCATTCATGGTCCTTTTAGTAACTCCATCGGCAGATAAATTAATGGGTAAACCTAGATGGATACACGCTAATCATTGTAAAATTGCAACAAGGACTGAGAATGAGCAGGGTGAATCGCTGTAGACTGGAGTCATGAGAAGAATTATACCTTTTAGTGGTATGGGGGTCACCCTCATGATAAAGATGGGGGGTGGGCTATGGGATAGCTTACACAATGTCTACAGCTTAGTCTCCCTAGCTCTTCTCAGAACTTTTCAAAATCTGAGTTAGAACTTTTTAAATCTTAGTATAACATCTGAAATTCATCTCAACCTGGAGATAGCATATGACTTAATATATAATCATTTCCTAGTTACTTGTGTGTATCTTCTTTCTCCTTATAGGTGACGTCCTAAATCCTGGTGACACCTGAAGATTGCACCTGTGAAAGAACTCACTAATGAAAACAGATTAATGGACAATTCACCATTTTCCAAGTTTTCCAGATAATCACCGTTTTCTGTGATAATTGTGTTATACTAACCGAGGCTATGTTCTTTATCATCTCTATGATAGGTGTTACATTTCTTTCTGAAAATGTTGCAGCAGTATTACCATCCCAACTCCTCAAAAATTTGAGATTGGTGACCTTGCCAATAGCTTACATCCACCTAATGTTACAATGAATGCTCATCAAAGCAATTACTGGTGGAAATTGTTAAATCATTCATCAAACATTAATGGGGTTTCTAACTGTGTGTGCTGATGTTCCACATTCATCGGCTAATCCATTTAGAATGAAACCCGTACCCGTAGGAATCAATTACACTTATTGTGCAAGTGTAGTACTACATGCTGCTGATCACATCGACTGTTCTCAGTTTTTAAGAATCCTGAGAAATACAAATTCTAGCAGAAATCATTATCAAGAATGTTCATTCTTATGTGATAAGCACAAACTACCGGATAAATCTTCAAAACGTGATGGAGCGTATCCGCAGCCTATATCCGTGTTACACACTCAACAAGTTGCTCCAATATGCACATGTTCTCTCCTAAAAAACACAACCACTTGGATGGGTTATTCCAAATGCAAAATCAGAATGATGCATCCCTTGGAAGTTGGACCAGGAAATTATCACCACTTGACCAATGTAACTTACCATATGATGATGACTAAAAATGGTCTTAAAAAACCTTTTATTTTTCAGTATGTCAATAGCACCTAACAAGCAAGGAGTAAGTGGTGTGTGATAAATTTTGGATATGCAGAAGTAACGCCTACTCATGGCTACCTATAAACTGGGCAGGCTGTTGTTATTTAGGGTCGCTTGTAACTCCACTAACTGTGATCACTTCTAATACTAATACAGGACATATCCTGGAGACCCACTTACAACGCAGCTCCGTGCCTCCTGATTCTCTTAGAACAAAACGTGCAAAAAGCTGAACAAGGTCAAGTGCGATTCAAAATTTTTGGATGGGCCTAGCTGTCGTGTATTTTGTTGATTCATGTATTTCATGTCTTTTATTTTGAAAAGTTTAGTTCCTGTTTCATGTCATGTGATTTCATGTTTCTTTCCAGGTTCATGTGTCTTATTTTCATTGGTTTATTGTTTGATTATCTTGTTATCAGTTCTGTCTGTTCATTGGTTCACTCATCTTTGGTTTATCCCTTCTCCATGTATTTAAGCCCTCATGTTTACCATTGTCCTTGGTCAGGTATTGTGTTTGTGTAGTCCAGTCCAGGTCCAGTCCAGGTCCAGTCCAGTCCAGTCCAGTCCAGGTTTTGTATTTTGTTCACGTTGATCGTTAGGGTTTTTGGATATCACTTATGTAAATAAACTGCACTTGGGTTCATTTTTACTTCATCGTCATTGCCAGCACCAGCGTTACAGAACCTTACACTAGCTCCATGGTATGGTACCGTATACAATGCTCATGTGATCGAAAATATTAGTGTGGAATTAGAACAGTTTGCTAATTGAACAATTAACGTTTTTTCGCTTATGACCCAAAACATCAGACTAGTAGCTCTTTAAAATAGTGCAGCTTTAGACTACCTTTTTAGCTAAAGAAGTTGGTGTTTGTGCATTGATAGGTGACTTAATGTTGTATGTATATTCCAGATGTTCAACAAAACCTGACAGATGTATTAACCCATATGACAGCACTGAGAAATGAAATGCAAGCTCTAAATTCCAATGTCAAACCTGAAGGGTTCAATCTCATCAAATTGTTAGAAAACAAGCTGTGTCCACAACTTTGGGAAATTAGAAAAAGTTATTTTTTACTAATCTGTATTTGTTTTACAATTCTTTTTAGATGCATTGTATTACTCTTAATAAGCTCAATGTTTTGGCCTGTCAAATTGCAACCAACTCTGAGATGTGTGATCCTTTGTTTACTTTGTAGTCTTAACTTATCTTTGATAAGAGCTAAGACAAAGAATGAAGGTTGTCACCTGACTGCTTAGACATGTAGAAGGAAAGAGTGTGGACTGGCCATCCACCCCCTTTATTGAATAAGTATGTTATGAATGTATGCTTGCTTAATTAGTCATTAGGGCTTAAATGATTAAGACAGGGAAACGAAAACTCAATGTTATGCTCTATGTATATCTGCTACTGACAAGAGTTTAGGCACTGCTCTCTGTAAGGTCAGGGTCAAAAGGGTCAGAGAGGGTACTGCTCCTATTTCGGAAGCTTCCAAAATACAACCTACACATCCCTGCAGCAGGGTGCTTTGCGTCTTACCTTGTTTGTATATTTGATAAGAAAAGAGTTGCAAAGGCATGCATAAACCTGTGTATATAAAGCACCTATTCTCACTTAAGCATTAGAAGTACAGAAAAAATGGACAACAGACGAATTCAACAACTACGATGATGAAGACACAGATAAACATCTCTGTGTATCACCAAGAAGAACTATATGCAATCTGATGAACTCTAATAAAAGTTGAAGTCCACCTTCCGTCTCCCGCACTTCTTCTCGAACACCTCAACCCTGACTACTAAAAACTTAAGAATCTGACAGCTGAACATTGCCGCTCTCGCCTAAGCCTTGGTCCACCACTCAGTAGGTGTGTGCATTTTAAAAGTTAAATTGCAGTCAGACAAAAACAATTCATTTTTTTTTTTTTTTATAATGACAACTGAAATTCCAATTGTAAAATCCAATTTCTGTGAAGTCGGACTAACAGACCTAGATAATGTGACTGTAGCCTGGCTTCTTCCAAGATGTATACATGTTAATCAAACCACAATTGGCCTTGGGGTTGTCAACATTCTCCGAACAACAGAGGTGATGCGCAATGTGTATTAAACATTTTTCTCAACTGACGTCCTTCCTCCAAATATTCGATTTGATACGTTGTGTCATGTATGCTAAGACAAATTAAGACTTTAGCATAATGACTGACTAAAGGTAGGGATAATAAAGTGTCATGAAATTCAGTTTTCAAACAGATCCCAGAAAATGTCCCCCATCTTCCATTGGTTTTACAAACAGATAGTCCTGCCACAAACTCAAGCCATCAGTAGGACCAATGTTGCTATGCCGGAATAGACAGGCTACTCAAACTGAGGACTTCGCATATTAAGCTGGAATGTAAGAAAGAAGAAAATAGAAAAGAATACACTCCTTCAAAGGGATGGGGACGAAGTGGGATTTGCTGGTGGTAGAATTATTATATGGTCTCATCCGCTGTGATGTTATTCCTCTGTTGATCTGATTTGCAGCAAGTGCATTGATGCTTAAAGCAGTGACTGGAGAAGTAGTCTGTGTTAGTGACGCCAGCAGTTCGCCAAGATGGAGCTGATCGTTCCGTCCTTGATAATTACGTTTTCTTTTGTCTTGGAGATAAATGAGCACTCGGTGTGTTATTCCAAAGAGGCCCACTGCCAAAATAAAAGAACAGAGGAATAAGACCAGATGGTTTCAGTCCGTTAAATTATTTATCATACACAAAGAAGCTGAGACTCTCTGCTCACTATTCACAGCAACATTATCATGAAAATGTATGTTAGTGATAGCCATGACACGTTATTCAATTTGTTTTAATGAATTTGATTTTGAATCCTTAGGTTTGAACCTTAGGGGGAGCTCAGCCCCTTACATGAATTTGAAATGTTTCTTTTTTTTTTAAGGAATATTTTTTGATTTCACTGCAAGACAAGTTGCAAGTCTTACTCGACTGACTGAATCTAGCTTGAATGACAGTTCTTTTACTAAAACAAAACTGCATCTGTTTGTCAGTAGATATCAGAAATAGTGTCGTATTTGGTCACACATTATTTTTTAATAAATAGTGCTTTTTCACTTGTGTTCTGAAAGTTACAGTATGATTTCAATGTATAAGTAACTCATTTATCTCAAAAGATAAGGGGAAATTTGATTCCTCATGAAATAATTTACAGTTGTATTTTATTTATGTATACCTTATTTTTTATTAAGCACAAAGTGCTTCACAAAACATAAAAAAATTTTTAAAAAACAGTAAAACACAACATATTCACGTCATATTCTCGTGCGACCCCATGTCCACATGCGTGGACGTTGTATTTTGACTTCGCTAAACACAACTCATAATTTAAATGAATAAAAACTGACTGAATACTGATCACAAGACTCTAGACTGTCATTTAAAGGGTTAACTACTGCCGCACCAAGTCATGTGACACAACAACATGACGTTGATTTCCTTGAAGCTCTCCTATGGATGCAGCACCAACAATATACTCAATTTTGTTTTCTCCAAATTAGGTGGTCTTGAGTTTCTCTTGATTTGCAATTACAAAATTGACAAAATCCCTCTGAACTTATCTTGCTTTCACAAACAAATGTTGCTGGCTTGGTCCCTGTTATATAAGCATAACTTTTCACCCCATAGATATTTAATTTGGAACAATTACAATATATTATTTAAAAATAAATCTTTTTTTTTTTGAAAGATGGTTTTTAGCAGGCATAACACGAGTCAATCAATTATTAAATCTAGAAGGCATGTTGCTCACTTATTCTGAGTTTCTAGATGTCCATAAAATCCCAGTAACACCAAGGGAGTTTTCTATTGTCATGGTTGCGATTCCCACAGGTGTCTTGGCATTATTCAGAGCTAATACTCAAAACATGCATGTCAAAAATCAAAGCATGTCAGCCTATGACTGGGCAATCATCCCCGAAGGGAGGAGCCCAGCTGAGGCTTCCGACTGGACAAGCCTGTTCTCCGATGCTGCGCTTGAGAGCTCATCGCTTTCGCGGGCTCCGAATAAGAGGTCGAACTCGCTGTGAGACAAGCAGGCAGACTCATCCGGAAGCCCGATTGGGGCAGACGAGTGTGCTGGGGAATGGGAGGTCCGCGGGGGGATACCCGGCAGAGGTGGTCCCATTGGGGTCCCCAAATCACCCCCAGTGCTAGCCGCACTGGCCTCATACCCGTGGGTAAAAGGACCGAGGCGGGGAGCCTCTGGGGTCGCTTGCTTTCTTACGAAGGCGAGCTGCGACCACATCGTTGCCATAGACATGTCCTCGCAATGAGAACATGACCATCCACGAATGCTGTCTCCGCGTGAGCAGTGCCCAGACACGAAAGACAGTGATCGTGGCCGTCAGAAGGCGAGAGATAACGAGCGCAGCAACACACAATTGGAAAAACATCTTTAGAAAGACGCGTCTTTAAAAAAACATTCCGTGTGTGCTGCTCTTTTAGAGAAATATACTCTTTTAGAGAAATATACTCTTTTATTTCTGCCGAAGCACCCAGGGGCATTCTCTGCATTGCACCAGTGCAGAGGGGGGGAGAAGCTGCTGAAATGCGCTGTCAGATCCAGCAGAGGTGAATGAACAGTCGTGGGAATTCAGCTCAGTGAGCATGACCGTTCGGCTCCGAAGAGAAAATCTGAATGAGTGGTTGCAAACCAGCTCCTTTTATACCCGTATGTCCGGGGGAGTGGCATGCAAATGCCACTCACCAATTTTCATTGGCCTTTTATCAAAGACCAGAGGTGTCTCGGGCTCCCAAGAGTGACCCCTAGTGTCACTACATCGACACAACGTCGAGTGAGTGACAAATAGGGAACTATCAATTATCAAAATCAATAGAATATTAATAAGGATTAATATCACCGGGGCACCACCCTGGTATCAGGGACTAATAACCAGACAGTATAACAGTCTCAATACAGGATTGTTCTCTTAGGAAAATCGACGTCCGGAGAACATCGATATTCAAAAGGAAAACAATGAAGGCTTGAATCCGAGCACTGACATCCCCTGCCAGCCCTTGACACAGATGCATGCAGAACAATACCAAAACACTTCTCTTTAAAGTATAACAATGTTTATTGATGCAGTAATATCAATTAATAATCAATACAATGCAGTCAATAAACTTCCGACTTCCAACTACAAACTAAACAGAAACAAGATTAGATATGGTAACAAATAAGCCTATAATACATGAGAGGAGGGTGTATGTGAGTGTGTGTGTGTGTGTGTGTGTGTGTGTGTGTGTGTGTGTGTAAGGTCCCGTAAGATATGGGATCATCCCATATTTAAAGCTAAAATGATGTGTGATCCCCCCCCCCACCCCCCATTTAAATGTCCCTTATTTTAAAACTTCAAAAGTGGCAACCCTAGTGTAAGGAGAGAAGGAGGGCACAAAATGGCAGACGTGGCTCTCATGGAGAGTATGTCACATGAGGTTTCCGGCCAGAGAATGTGGCCGCGAATGTGGGCGGAAATGACTGGTTAATGGCGTCTGCCCGTTTAATGCACCTCCGCTGGTATGATAACTTAGGGACAAAGCGGGCTCTATCGCCAAGTTATCTGCTTGCCAAATGTTGGTATGGTTGTGAGGGGTCGCGTGTGTGTGCGGTTAGTACGAGAGAGAAAGAACAGAGTGACGGCACCGAAGCCGTTTTTTTTTTATTTATTTTTTTATCCCCTTGTCTCCCAGTTTGGAATGCCCAATTCCCACTACTTAGTAGGTCCTCCTGGTGGCGCAGTTACTCACCTCAATCTGGGTAGTGGAGGACAAGTCTCAGTTGCCTCCGTTTCTGAGACCGCTAGTCTGCGCATCTTATCATGTGGCTTGTTGTGCATGACACCAAGGAGACTCCGCATGTGGAGGATCATGCTACTCTCCGCGATCCACACGCAACTTACCACATGCCCCATTGAGAGCGAGAACCACTAATCGCAACCATGAGGAGGTTACCCCATGTGACTCTACCCTCCCTAGCAACCGGGCCAATTTGGTTGCTTAGGAGACCTGGCTGGAGTCACTCAGCATGCCCTGGATTCGAACTCGCGACTCCATGGGTGGTAGTCAGCATCAATACTCGCTGAGCTAACCAGGCCCCCTCCAAAGCCAGTTTTAGTGGTCGTGGGAGAGAAGGCAACCATTAGTTTTATCACTCAGAGATGCGGTGAATGGCTCTTAATCTGCCCGCTGCGGTCGTTGGATCTTTAATGGATAAACTCAGTGTGAATGTACAAACAGTACAGCGTGGTTGGACAACAACACAGCAAATCTCATTCATGGTAACAGTAAGTTAAAATAATACCTTTAGTATTATTAGCAGCAATGAGTGGACTCGGCGGTCCGTAAACTGTACAAGAAATAACCTTGATACACAAGAATAACACACTATAATAATCTATCTCTGCCCAGTTGTAAACCTCTTACTTGAGTCGTGTGAGGACATGGGTAGAATGTGTGTTCGTCCGTCATTTGGTTCCTCGAAGCTTGAGTGATGACAGGAGACCATTTCCTTGCTCTGTCGGCGGGCGGTACGGCAGCTGATCCTCTGCGGGTTGGCGGAGAAATCAGTGAAGTCGACACGGTTGATGAGGGAAGAGAAATCTTTCTTCACTTCTGCAGGCAAATGGGTGAGACGCGGATTGCTCAGCGTATCTGTTAGCGTGCTCGAAGGAACACGGTTGAATCTCAGCTCGTCCGGCGAGAAGGAGATTGTATGGCCAAAGTTCAGGTACGTACGTTACTTCCTTGGGCAGCGAGGTTACACCTGGGAGCAGCAGGGCTGCAACTAGATGCGGCGAATACTGTCGCTGGAAGCAAAGCATAGTAGGAATTTCCGGGTTTTATACTCTCGATGACGTCATGGTTGAGGGACACATTCTGTCGTGCGTTTCATCCAATAGGAGTTGAGAGTTTAATCCTTCAGAATTTCACACATAGGTGTAAAGTAAGCAAGGCTTGATGGGATCTGTAGTCTGTTTTGGACACCCTTTGTTTGATTTTGGTGCCATTTTGTGTTCTCAGGTTTTGAATGTTCCTACAGGACGCAGTCATGCTTTATGACTGTGTGTAGGCCTGCCTTTGTCTCTTATCTGAGTACAGGAGGCGCAACAGTAATAAAAGCAACACACACAGTAAAACACAACACATTCATATAGTAATAAAATACAGTCTATACAAATGTGTTTTTAATGTGTAAAACACATGTAATGTGTTAAATGTGTTTAAAAAACAGACATAGATTCAGCAGATCTAATATCCCTAGGCAGGCTGTTCCATAATCGTGGGGCTTTCACTACAAATACTCTATCATCTTTAGTTCTGCATCTGGATCTTGGAACAGCCAACAGTTCACAACAAGATCTAAGAGGTCTAACTGTTTCATAAGGTCTTAAAAGTTCTGCTAAATATTCTGGCACCAACCCATATAATGCATTATGTGTAATTAACAAAATCTTAAAATAAACCAGTAACCAATGCAAAGAAGCTAAAACTGGATTAACGTGATTAAAAGACCTAGTCTGTGTCAAAAGTCTAGCTGTAGCATTTTGCAGTGATTGTGGCTGTACTAAAGTGTGTTGATTTAAAACTGAAAACAGTACATTACAGTAATCAAGGCAAGACTAAATAAAAATTTGTATAAGCTTCTCTGCATTCTTGAAACTCAAGAAATTTCTAACCTTTGAAATGTTCCTTAACTAATAAAAACAAGATTGAACTAACTTCCGGACATGATATTCAAAATTTTAATTAGTATCAAAATAGACTCCCAAATTTTTCACTACTTGCTGATTATTTGGAAACATCTGTCTAAGTGCTGACTCAATCTGACTTTTTTTTTAGAATAATGACTGATTATAACAACCTCTGCTTCATCAGTATTTAACTGAAGAAAATGCCATCCAATTTTTTATATATCCTATCACACGCTTGAATAATATTTAATTAGTAAGATTATCGGGATTCAACGACAAATACAATTGCAGGTCGTCTGCATAGCAATGAAAATTAATGTTGTATTTACGAGTCACAGAACCAACATAGATAAGGAAAACAATATTAGCCCTAAAAGGGATCCTTGCAGAACACCACAATTAACTTGAAGAGGATGACATCTCATCTCCAACAGACACTACACATTTCCTATTTGTCAAGTAGGACACAAACCAGTCTAAAGCCACCCCAGATATTCCCACCCATCTCTTCAATGTTTCAGTTAAAACTGAATGATCAACTGTGTCGAGCGCTGCAGTTAAATCAAGCAGCACTAAAATAGAGAACTCTTCAGCGTACTCCGCCATGAGGAAGTCATTTTACACCCTAAGAAGGGCAGTGTACTGTGATTTACTCTAAAACCTGACTGAAATTTTATACAATTATTGTTATCCTTCACTACCTCCAACAGTTGATTCGCTACTGCTTTCTCTATAATTCTGAGATGATAGATTATTTTGAGATTGGTCTATAGTTATTAGCAACTGAAGTTTCTAATGACCCTTGATATGACCCTTTTAAACCAAGCGCACACTACACGACTTTTTTTTAGGGGTAATATCACAAGGAATCAGATTTTCCTGTATCTTTGTAAGTGTGCGCAAGGTGCCAACTGCAAGTTGTGTACTGTGTGCTTGGTTTAAAAGAGTCATATCATGAGGAATCAAATTTACCTGTATTTACTTAGATTAAAGAGTTACTTGTACATTGAAAGTGTAACCCTGTGTAATGTGAAATTAGCTGTTTAATTTGAAATCAACGTAAAATAATTGTAAAAAGAAAATAGTTAAGAAACTGGTAACAGTAATAATAAGGTAATCAGAAATTATTAAAAGGTATATGGGGAATGAAAAAAAAAAAGAAAAAAGAATTAAGTAAAACTTAAGACAGTATAATGATTGACATTGAAATAATTGTCCAGTCACAGGAGATCTAAATCTGAAGTCCTGCCTTACCATGTTAGTCACTAAATGGAGGGAGCCATTTTTTCCGTGAGACTGGCAATGTGAGCAGAATGATGCTGAAGTATGAATAATTTCTGAACAAAAAGAAAAACGTTTAAAAGCATTGGCGAGGATAAACCGGAGACTTAGCCTATATTTTGATAACTTTGGATTTAATAAGTGCATGTATTTGATATATAAGCGATAGTCAATGTGATTAAATATGCTGTTGGTGTATTAAACGGAGAGAGAATGAATTTCTTTATCAGATGGTAATGCTGATAAATTCAGATGTTTACAAGTTAAGTGAGATGTATTGGTTAAAGAATGCTATGTATATGAGTTAATAATGTTCACATATAAATGATAATGAGAGTGAAATAAGTAGCTCTGAAGCTAACTGAGCTGCTGTATTTCAGTAGCAATATAAATGTTAAATATATTAATAACTGTTACTGTGTAATGTTTAGTCGGTAATTGTAAAACGTGTTGTAAATGGATTCAAAAGAGTATAATTTCTTTGAGTGAGTTGAATATGTGCTGTGAGTTGAAAACTCCCTGTTGCACATACAAGTCAGGGTTTTTTTTCGATGGTAGAATTAAAAACTCCCAGAATGGCGATGATGAAAAATGGCGAGTCAACCCAGTGAGATGATGAACAACGATTAATGTTGAGAGCCTAAATTCCAAACAACTCCAAGGACTGTGGTAGGAATGTTCCTATTAATTATTTTTTCCAGAGGAATGGAGCTGAGGTTACATTTTTTCCTTCAGTGACTGCTCAAATATATTTTTCCTGCTTGGATGAATCCACAAAACTTATGTCACATGGAGTATGCCAAAGACTTGAAGTTATATTTTTGAACTAAAGGTTTTGAATCTACTAAACGGGGATTATAGAATGGAATCTAAGAGACTGACTTATTGGAATTCTTTTTTTATTTATTTTTTTATTTATTTTTATCTGAACTGAAAAAAGGTTAACATCTTGAATGGAAGTTAATTGAAATGCCTGCATTTCATAACTGTGGATATGGTTATGTTTTAATACTGTAAAATGGCTTATACCAGGGTAAAATCCTATAGCTTATAGGGTGACCCAGGTATAAATAATCAGGTGAATTTACTTACATTAAAGAATATTGCAAGTGATATTGGGAAGAAATTGTGAACAACTGGTTGTAATTTAATTTATTTTATTTTCCTTACTAGTGTTAAACCATTTGTTACAAAGGACAGAGTTACAGAATTATTTGGCTACTCATTCAGTGTTGTTTCACTCAACTAAACCTCTCTAGTCAAACCTATTGGCCTATAATTAGAGTTAATACATATCTCCTGATACCTGATAGATAAAAATGGCTAGTACCAGCCAGGAGGTGTAATTGATAACTGAATTGATGCCTTACATCTAAAAAAAACAAAACA
Source organism: Myxocyprinus asiaticus (assembly GCF_019703515.2). Lineage (NCBI taxonomy): Eukaryota > Metazoa > Chordata > Actinopteri > Cypriniformes > Catostomidae > Myxocyprinus > Myxocyprinus asiaticus. The sequence continues at coordinate 30,198,184 of NC_059367.1, forward strand.
AAACAAAAAAGTGAATGACCAAATAGACAAGCAAATCACTTGTATTAGTGTAGCAGGCTAATTACAATTGAGAACATGGAGATGTGCAGAGGGAAAGTATCAAAATTTTAAATGCTCTTTTAGTCAGTGGGACAATTAACACTCCTGAGGATGAGGGGTTTTTTGATCTTCTAAAACATCATGGTTCCATTGCAAGAGTCATTTCCATTAATGATCCTGGGTCCAAGTATCATGACCACACAATTGTGGAGTACCACTTTGGGTCTGCTATTGAATTGATAAGTCCCTTGCTGCCCCTTAGCTAAACAGATAAGGAGAGTTCAGGCATAACTTACCAAATAAGATCCCTGAGCAGTGTATACTCTTTGGAAGACAGTTCTGGTGCTAAAGCTCTTACTTATCCACCCTAAAAAAACATTGCTAAGTGGAGTGGAAAATCCTTCAATGCCCTGTTGTGAGAAGAACTCTCTCAGATTTCCTTACCCTCTGATGAGGTGGATGAGAACTTAGTGGAGGAAGATGAATGTGTACTTGATTAGCTCAGCCCAAATAAGGGTCAAAATGTTTCCAAGACATGTGTTCTTGCAAGTCACACTTGTCAGAATCCCTGTCCCAATCCTAATGAAACCACACTCAACCGTGATTACTCACTAAAGTCTGACAAAGAGCTGTCTGGTGTGGTGGGTTATATCCAATTCAACCCCATGAGGTGCAAAGGGTTATTTTGGAGCATGTAGTTAAGAATGAAGCCGCTGCAGCAATTCCTTCTTCTTCTGTAGTTAAGCTTTGGACCTTTTCAGGGAGAATTCCACAGCCCAGTAACGAAATGGATTATGAGACTTGACATTGCTGATGTTGAGCTGCTTCTCGACAACCACTCTGTGTCTGATTTGCAAAGAGTAAGGATTATGGAGAGCCTTCTACCTCCTGCCACTGATATTGTTAAGCCTTTAGGACCTCGTGCTTCTCCTCGAGCTTATCTTGATATGCTTGATTTAACTTTTGGTGCAATCAAAGATGCCAATGAGTTGTTCTCAAAATTCATGAACACATTCCAGAATGATGGAGAGGAAGTGTCTAGCTATTTCCAAAGTCTTCAAAAACACTGAGCACGGCAGTCAAGAGAGGTGGTATTAAGTCATCTGAAGCCAACCACCATCTCCTATGGCAGTTTTGCAGAGGCTGCTGGGATGACACTCTTATTTCTGAACTTTGTCTCGAAGCTCGTAGAGATTACCCTATCGAGTTCCAAGAACTGTTGCATTCCCTTAGAACCAGGGAAGATAAGAGCGCGCTGAAATTGTTGCATGTGAAAAATCATCTCGATACTCCTAAGCAAAAACTGCAGTTGCCACCTCAATCTGCATGTGTTTATTACCAAGATACTGCCATTGCTGGCAAACCCTTGAAAGAGTCAAAGTTGTTATTTGAGACAGCTGAATTGAAAAAACAATTTGTTGAGCTAAAGGATCAGTTGACATCATTGAAGCTCTCAAAACCCAAGCAGGCCGTTAAGCCCAAATATAAGTCAGTGTCTTCTCTCACAACCTCTGAGTTTGTTGCTAAACAACTGTCGCAACCAGAAGGTGATCATGCAAAGAAATTCAAACCACACCCTGGTTATTATTTCAGATGTGGGGAGGATGGCCACATCTCCACCACATGTGAAAGTCCTTCGAACCCCAGACTGGTTGCAAAGAACAGGAAAGAGCTGCGAATAAAACAGCGAGAATGGGATAGAGAGAACAGTCATGCTAGTACAAGTTCTTTAAATGCCTAGCGATTCCAGTTGTGGGACAAACTGGAGCTAGTGAGCCTAAAAGCCATCCCATCAAGAAACATTCAAAAGCAAGCCACAAATCCCTTTCACGTCCTCGAGCCCATATACAGCGATTAGTAGGGTCCAAGTGTACTGCGCAAGTCAAAATCTCTGGAACTGAATGTACTTGTTTATTGGACACGGGATCGTAGGTGACCATGATCCCTTGGTCCTTCTACCAAACTCGTCTGGCTGATCTGCTCATCAAGCCTCTGAATCATCTGCTTGAGGTCAGTGGTGCAAACGGTCAACCAGTCCCATACAAGGGATATGTTGAAATCCCCATCACTTTTCCAAAAGGCATGGTAGGGTCTGAGGTTGAAATTTCCACACTAGCATTAGTTGTTCCTGATTTTATCCCTGAAAAACAGTCTCAAGTCTTGATCGGGACCAACACACTCAATTCTCTTTATGCTAAATGTTTCAACTTGCATACACTTGAACACCATTCCCCACGATATGGATACAATGTTGTACTAAAAACTTTTGAGTTATGGCACAAACAGAATACCGAGGGTTGCCTTGGAATGGTGAGGCAACAAAGCAAAGAGCCTGTGGTGATCCCAGCACAGCAGACAATTGCTTTCTGTGGAAAAAACAAAATAAGTTGTTTACCCACTAAGGAGTGTGTTCTTTTAGAGTCGATGGACATTGGTTTGTGATGAAGCATTCGATACAATCATTTCTAAGCTTACCAGTGCCGCAGTGCTTGGTTTTGCAAACCCAACCTTGCCCTACATCCTTCATATGGATGCAAGCACCATGGGTCTAGGTGCTGCTTTATATCAGGAGCAGGATGGAGAGATTATAGTTACAGCTTTCGCCAGCAGAAACCTTTCTAGAAGTGAATCCAGATATCCAGCCCATAAGTTAGAATTCCTTGCCTTCAAGTGGGCAGTTACGAAAAATTTATCGGACTACTTATATGCCAACCACTACACTGTTGTAACCGACAGCAACCCTCTTACTTACATTCTAACTTTGCAAAACTTGATGCAATCAGTTACCGCTGGTTGTCTGCGTTGGCGGCATTCTTTTTCAATCTGACCTAAAGATCCAGGAAACAAAACCAAGATGCTGATGGACTATCGAGATGTCCCCAAGGCGGGCTGGTGAATGACATGGTGTCCCAAAAGGAGTAAGAATGAATACAGCATTTCACTGTTAAGCATCTGGGAAAAGATTAATGTGCAGTCATAGATTGTGCTGTTTTTTTCAAGCAGTGTGTAACAAGCACATGGTTCAGCAAGAATTTGGAGCTCCTGTTGCTCTAGTACAGTCCTTGGCAATGGGACAGGAAACCATTCCTGATTACTTTGTTCAGGACACGACTGTAGATGGGTCTTCTTCAATACCCAGTTTAGCAGGTGTAGAACTGCAATGTGAACAAAGAGAATATGTTACTATGAGCCAAGTCAACACTCACCTGGAAGAAGGCCAAATGCCATGCCCTGCGGTGAGATACATGTGACCAGAAATACCCTTGTTGCTGAGAGAGTGGAAGTGTCTAGGATCAAAGGATGGAATTCTGTACAGATGACGGCAGAGTGATTATCAAACAACTTTCCAATTGGTGTTACATGTAAGGTTCTGTGCTATGGTGCTGAAGAGTCTACATGACCACACGGGCCATATGGGTGTAAAGTGCACTTTGGATCTTGTTCGTTCTCGCTTTTACTGGCCTAAGATGAGTGCTTATTTCAAGAGGATGGTCAAAACCTGTGAAAAGTGCATTAAACGGAAATCTGTACCAGAGAAATCCACACCTATGGTCAACATTCAGGTTACGTGGCCTCTAGAGTTAATCTGTATAGATTTTCTTTCTATTGAACCAGATAGGAGTAATGTACAGAATGTGCTTGTGATGACGGATCATTACACTAAATACGCGGTAGCCATACCCACCACCAAAAACTGTGGCTAGGTGCCTGTGGGATAGCTTTATAGTACATTATGGTTTCACAAAGAGGCTGCTTAGCGATCAAGGGGCTGATTTTGAATAAAAAAAAATCAAAGAGCTTTGTGAGATTGCAAAAATTCACAAAGTATGAACAACCCCTTATCATTCTTGGGGCACTTCAGTAGAATGCTTCTCAATATGTTGGGTACCATGAAAGAGTAGGAAAAGTCACATTGGCATGACTTTGTAAAACCATTAGTGCATGCATATAATTGCACAAAGAATGAGGTTACTGGATTTATGCCATACAAACTCATGTTTGGGGAAAAAAACCCAGACTGCCCGTGGGCTTGGCTTTTGGGCTGCCTGTGAGTGAAACTGTTCACAATTCAGATTCGCAATATGTTCAAGGTCTCAAAGCTCAACTTGAAGAGAGTTACAGAATTGCAACACAAAACGCTTCAAAGTCTGCAATGAGGAACAAGGAAAGGTTTAACAAACGAGTGAAAGAATCAACTCTTGAAGTTGGAGACAAAGTCTTTGTAAAGAATGTCCGAATCAGGGGAAAACATAAACTTGCGGACAAGTGGGAACCTACTATCCATGTAGTGGTGGAACAGGTTGGAGACCTACTGGTTTACAAGGTCCGCCCACAGGTTAAGGATGTTCCTGTGTGAGTGTTGCATAAGGATCTGCTGTTACCTTGCGGGTTACTTACTCCATCCGAAGAAAGTGTTCCTAATCCAGTTAATGTTTCTAAGCCCAGAACACGAAGTCAAAGTAAGAAAGGATTGCTAAATGAGAAACAATCAGATTCAGAAGATGAAATTTGTCTTTTCAATAGAATTCCTACTGGAGAAACAAGGATGATGTATGCCTATGACATTACAAAGCCTAACTCGGATGACGGAAGAGTCAAAACTGTCAGCGAAACTGACTTACCTCAGGAAACTGATGTTCCTCAAACTGTAAAAAGTCAAGATAATCCATTAGGATTTTGCTCACTTAATGATAATCCACAAAAATATATGAATTGTGAAGTACAAGGAATTACTCCTTCAGATACAGGAGTTGCAAGAGAATACTTACCATCGTCTGATCCGACTGGCGATGAGTAAGAGGTAACTACGTCATCTGAAGCACAGAATCGGAAAGAAAAAACTGAACAAGAAGTTAATGCAAATGAAAAATCAAGTGCAGACCATAAGTTAAGATGGTCAATTAGGGTTCCAAAACCTCCAAAGAAATTTCATTATCCACAATTGGGTAATCCTCTTACCTCAGTAGTCCAAAATTTGTTCCAATCCCTGACTGAAGCAGTGGTTAACTCAATGAGTCTTACTGATTTACCTTTAATGTTGTCAAAAAGTGAATTGAATGTTCAGATCATGGGATAGACGCTAAGGGACTTGCTTACCTTCAAGGGCAGAGGATGTAACCCTGTGTAATGTAAAATTAGCTGTGTAATGTGAAATCAACATCAATTAATTGTAAAAAGAAAATAGTTAAGAAACTGGTTACAGTAATAATAAGGTAATCAGAAATGATTAAAAGGTGTATGGGGAATGAAATAAAAGAATTAAGTCAAACTTATGCCAGAATAATGATTGACATTTAAATAATTGTCCAATCACAGGAGATATAAATCTGAAGTCCCGCATTACCATGATAGTCACTAGATGGAGGGAGCCATTTTTTTCCATGAGACTGGCAATGTGAGCAGAATTGTGTGAATAATTTCTGAACAAAAAGAAAAAAGTTTCAAAGCATTGCCGAGGATTAACCGGAGACTTATGTTTTGTTTACTTTGGATTTGGTGAGCGCGTGTATTTGAAATATAAGCGATAGTTAATGTGATTTAATATGCCGATGGTGTATTAAAAAGAGAGAGAACGAATTTCTTTATCAGATGGTAATGCTGATAAATTCTGATGTTTACAAGTTAAGTGAGATGAATTGGTTAAAGAATGCTATCTATATGAGTTAATAATGTTCACATATAAATGATAATGAGAGTGAAATACAGTTGTGCTCAAAAGTTTGCATACCCTGGCAGAAATTGTGAAATTTTGGCATTAATTTTGAAAATATGACTGATCATGCAAAGAAACTCTTTTTTTTAAGGATAGTGATCATATGAAGCCATTTATTATCACATAGTTGTTTGGCTCCTTTTTAAATCATAATGATAACAGAAATCACCCAAATAGCCCTGATCAAAAGTTTACATACCCTTGAATGTTTGGCCTTGTTACAGACACACAAGGTGACACACACAGGTTTAAATGGCAATTAAAGGTTAATTCCCCACACCTGTGGCTTTTTAAATTGCAATTAGTGTCTGTGTATAAATAGTCAATGAGTTTGTTAGCTCTCATGTGGATGCACTGAGCAGGCTAGATACTGAGCCATGGGGAGCAGAAAAGAACTGTCAAAAGACCTGCGTAACGAGGTAATGGAACTTTATAAATATGGAAAGGATATAAAAAGATATCCAAAGCCTTGAAAATGCCAGTCAGTACTGTTCAATCACTTATTAAGAAGTGGAAAATTCGGGGATCTTTTGATACCAAGCCAAGCCAAGGTCAGGTAGACCAAGAAAGATTTCAGCCACAACTGCCAGAAGAATTGTTCGGGATACAAAGAAAAATCCACTGGTAACCTCAGGAGAAATACAGGCTGCTCTGGAAAAAGACGGTGTGGTTGTTTCAAGGAGCACAATACGACGATACTTGAACAAAAATAAGCTGCATGGTCGTGTTGCCAGAAAGATGCCTTTACTGCACCAATGCCACAAAAAAGCCTGGTTACAATATGCCGACAACACCTTGACACGCCTCACAGCTTCTGGCACACTGTAATTTGGAGTGACGAGACCAAAATAGAGCTTTATGGTCACAACCATAAGTGCTATGTTTGGAGAGGGGTGTGAGCTCTAAAGGCACAGGGAATCTTGTGAAAATTGATGGCAAGATGAATGCAGCATGTTATCAGAAAATACTGGCAGACAATTTGCATTCTTCTGCATGAAAGCAGGAGAATGCATGGGACTCTCTTGGACTTTCCAGGATGACAATGACCCTAAGCACAAGGCCAAGTTGACCCTCCAGTGGTTACAGCAGAAAAAGGTGAAGGTTCTGGAGTGGCCATCACAGTCTCCTGACCTTAATATCATTGAGCCACTCTGGAGAGATCTCAAACCTGCGGTTCATGCAAGACGACCAAAGACTTTGCATGACCTGGAGGAATTTTGCCAAGACGAATGGGCAGCTATACCACCTGCAAGAATTTGGGGCCTCATAGACAACTATGTTGGGCCTCATGTATTCAGATAGAAGACAAAGGCAGGCCTAACACAGTCGTAAAACCTAACTCTGGCCCCCACATACCAGATCATAAATCTTACTGATAAAAACCGCGCCAAAATCAAACAAAGGGAGTCCAAAACAGACTACAAATCCCATGAAGCCTTGCTCACTAAAGGATCGAACTCTCAACTCCTATTGGATGAGGCACACAACAGAACGTCCCTCAATCATGACATCATCAGGAGTAGAAATACCTCTGAAATGCTTCCAGGATTTGCTTCCAGCAACTTTGCTCAACGTGTGTAGACGCAGCTCATTGCTGCTCTCAGGTGCAGCCTCGTTGCACAAGGAAGAAACATCCGACTTGAAACCGTGGCCATACAATCTCCATCTCGCTGGATGAGTTGAGATTACTCTGTGTTCCACCGAACACTCTAATGGATCCGAAGGAGACCGCCGAGCAATCCGCATCTTCATCCTTTTGCCTGCAGAAGTGAAGAGAGAAAAGATTTCTCTTCCATCTTCAATCAAGTAGACGTTGCTGATTTCTCCGCCAGCCCGCCGAGAATCAGCAGACGTACCGCCCACTGACAGGCCTCCCGTCATCACCCGAGCCTCAAGGAATCGGGTCGGAGTTAAAGGATGGATGAACACACATTCTACGTCCTCATATGATTCAAGTAAGAGGTTTATGTCTGGGCAGAGATAGAATATTATAGTGTGTTATTCTTGTGTATCAAGGTTATTGCTTGTACAGTTTACGGACCACCGAGTCTGCTCATTATTAATACTCAGGGTATCTCTCTCTCACTCTCTCGTACTTACAACACACACACACACACGTGACCCCTCACAAACATTCTGGCACACATTTTTGGCTAGTAGATAGCTTCGTGATAAAGCTCAGCTTTGTCCCTAAGCTACCATTGACTGGTTTCTCTCCGCCCACATTCGCGGCCATATTCCCTGGCCGGAAGTCTCGTGTGACATACTCTCCATGAGAGTCAAGTCTGCCATTTTGTGCACGTCCCTCCTTACACACACACACACTCTCACACACACACCTTATGTGTTATAGGATTATTGTAGTTTCCATATCTAATCATATCACTGTTTAGTTTGTAGTCGGAAGTTTACTGACTGCATTGTATTAATTATTAATTGATATTACTGCATAAATAAACTTTTTATATTACAAAGAGAAGTGTTTTGGTTTGTTTTGCATACACCTGTGTCATGCTGACGGGATGTCAGTGCTCGGATTCAAGCCTTCATTCATTGTTTTTTTTCCCGAAAATCGATATTCTTCGGATGACGATTTTCCTAAGAAAACAATCTAATATTGAGACTGTTATACTATCTGGTTATTAGACCGTGATTCCAGGGTGGTGCCCTGGAAATATTAATCCTTATTAATATTCTATTGATTTTTGATAATTATCTTTGATGATTGTTGAATTTGAATGATCAGTAAGCTAGTGTTAATTTTAATTAATATTTCATAGATATTAACAATTAACGATTATCTTTGATAATTGTTGATTTAAAGGATTAGAAAAAGCTAACATTGATTCTTATCAATGTTCTATTGATTTTAATAATTAATAATTATCTTTGATAATTATAAATTATTGCTGATAACCAAACCCCCTCCTAAACGCAGTGCACTACATTTACTGGAGCCCCATATGAGGTCTTAATGAGTTAGATTCAATTAATTAATTTAAATATTAATTAATAACTAAAGAAATAATTACCAATTATTTCTGATAGTAACACTGATCTAAACAACCAGTAAAGCCCTACAACTATTTCAAAAGACTGCATGCTGTCATTGATGCTAAAGGGGGCAATACACAGTATTAAGATCGAAGGGTATGCAGACGTTTGAACAGGGGTCATTTCATTTTTTTCTTTGTTGCCATGTTTTGTTTTATGATTGTGCCATTCTGTTATAACATACAGTTGAATATGAATCCCATAAGAAATAAAAGAAATGAGTTTTGCCTACTCATTCATGTTTTCTTTAAAAATGGTACATATATTACCAATTCTCCAAGGGTATGCACATTTTTTAGCACAACTGTAAGTAGCTCCGAAGCTAACTGTGCTGCTGTATTTCAGTAGCAATATAAATGTTACATATGTTAATAATTGTTCCTTATCTGTCACTCACTCGACGTTGTGTCGATGTAGTGACACTAGGGGTCACTCTTAGGAGCCCGAGACACCTCTGGTCTTTGATAAAAGGCCAATGAAAATTGGCGAGTGGTATTTGCATACCACTCCCCCGGACATACGGGTATAAAAGGAGCTGGTATGCAACCACTCATTCAGGATTTTCTCTTCGGAGCCGAATGGTCGATGTTTACTGAGCTGACTGTTCATTCACCTCTGCTGGATCTGACAGCGCATTTCAGTGGCTTCTCCCTCCTCTGCACTGGTGCACTGCAGAGAACGCCCCTGGGCGCTTCGGCAGAAAAAAGAGAGCGGCTCCCCGCCTCGGTCCTTCTACCTACGGGTATGAGGCCATCGCGGCTAGCACTGGGGGCGATTCGGGGACCCCAGTGGGACCACCTCCGCCAGGTATCCCCCCACGGACCTCCCATTCCCCAGCATGCTCGTCTACCCCGATCGGGCTTCTGGATGAGTCTGCCGGCTTGTCTCACGGCGAATTCGGCCTCTTGTTCGGAGCCCGCAAAGCTGATGAGCTCTCGAGTGCAGCATCGGAGAGCAGGCTCATCCAGTCAGATGCAGAAGCCTCAGCTGGGCTCCCCCCCTCGGGGACGATTGCCCAGTCACAGGCTGATGCGGAAATAACGGACATGCTTTCCCGGGCGGCCGCGAGCGTCGGGCTAGAGTGGAACCCTCCGCTCTCCCCTGAACCCGCACGGCTCGATGATTGGTTCCTGGGCTCGTGGCGTCGCTCAAATCAGCCACGCCCCGCTCCGGTCCCTTTCTTCCCAGAAGTGCACGAGGAGCTGACAAAATCGTGGGAGGCACGCCATGGCTCTCCTGCAGGTCCACCAAGCCAAGGTGCTAAAAGAACTGCACGAGGTTAGTTCCGCCCCAGATTTGATGCAGGAGCTGTGCTCAGTGACTGACCTCACTCTCCAGGTGACGAAGGTCACAGTGCGGTCTCTCGGGCAGGCGATGTCCACCTTAGTGGTCCAGGAGTGCCACCTTCGTCTCAACCTGGTCGAGATGGGTGAGGCCGACAAGGCACGGTTCCTTGCTGCCCCTATCTCCCAGGTTGGCCTATTCAGCGACACCGTCAAGGACTTTGCCCAGCAGTTCTCGACGTTGAAGCAGCAGACGGAGGCTATCCGGCATATCCTGCCACGGCTCGGCTCAATATCCCGCACCCCGCCTACTCATCGCCAAGGGCATCCCGCTACGGTGAAAGGAAGCAGACGCCATCCGTCTCACGGCCGGCTGCCAAGAACCCACGGAAGGCTTTGAAGCGCCCCTGAGACGGGTGACCCAGCGACGATGAAACCCACTTTGGAGCTGGTAAACAGACCACTCTATCCCCCGGTGGAGGGCCGGGAGGAGAATCTTTTGTTGCTTTTTCATTTAATTTCGCCACATGCCCAAGTGGCTGCAGTACCCAACAGTTCAGCAAAAGAGCAGTTTCCTCATTCCCTGGGTCACATAACCGGTGTGCACGGCCGTCATCACGACCACTGTCCACCTTTTTATCCTTGCAGGGTTGGCGCTCCAGCGGCGGTCTACCCGCCCATGCGCGCACAGCTGTGGCACAAATCCGCCCCCGATGTGACACTCTCCACAGGTCACGAGGACAGGCCTCTTCCTCCCCCGTACCAGGCTGTTCCGGGGGTGATCACAAGGACCAGGTAAGTACTTCGATGTCCCTGCACTCAGCACGGCCACAACAAGCTGTGGCACCTCGGGCTCTGCCCCGCTGCGAGGCCCCACCTGCCGGTACATCCAATGAGATTGTCTCTTTGGTCCCCCTCGCTCGGAGCTTGGATGCGTGGCTTGCGCTTTCCAATCCGTCGTGATGGCTGATCCGGATAGTCCAACTCGGCTACGTGATTCAGTTCACCAGGCATCTGCCCAGGTTCAGCGGTATCCACTTCACCTTGGTGAAGGACGAAAACACTGCTACCTTGCACACGGAGATCGTTACCCTCCTTTGGAAGGATGCGATAGAACCTGTCCCTCCGGCCGAGATGAAGAAGGGGTTTTATAGCCCCTACTTCATTTTACCGAAGGCGGTGGGTTGCGGCCAATCTTGGACCTGCGAGTACTGAACCGGGCTTTACACAGACTCCCGTTCAAGATGCTGATGCAAAAATGCATTCTCGTGAGCGTCCGGCATCAAGATTGGTTTGCGGCGGTAGACCTGAAGGACGCATATTTCCACGTCTCGATTCTACCTCGACACAGACCCTTCCTGCGGTTTGCATTCGAGGGTCGGGCGTATCAGTACAAGGTCCTCCCTTTCGGTCTGTCCTTGTCCCCTCGCGTCTTCACGAAGGTCGCAGAGGCAGCTCTTGCCCTGTTAAGGGACGTGGGCATTCGCATTCTCAACTATCTTGAGGATTGTCTAATCCTAGCTCACTCTCGGGATATGTTGTGTGCACACAGGGACCTGGTGCTCTCGCACCTCAGCCAACTAGGGCTTCGGGTCAACTGGGAAAAGAGCAAGCTCCTCCCGGTTCAGAGCATCTCTTTTCTCAGTTTGGAGTTGGACTCAGTCTCGTTGACAGCGCGCCTCATGAACGAGTGCACACAGTCGGTGCTGACCTGTTTGAAGTCGTTCAAACAGAAAACAGTGGTTCCACTGAAACACTTTCAAAGGCTCCTGGGGCATATGGCATTCTCAGCGGTGGTCACTCTGCTCGGGTTGATGCATATGAGACTTCTTCAGCACTGGCTTCAGACTCGAGTCCCGAGATGGGCATGGCACTGCGGGACATATTGCGTGGTCGTCACACCGATCTGTCACCGCCTCTTCAGCCCTTGGACTGACCTCACGTTTCTACGGGCAGGCATTCCCCTAGAGCAGGTCTCCAGGCACGTCGTGGTCACAACAGACGCCTCCAAGATGGGCTGGGGCGCTGTTTGCAAAGGGCACGCAGCCGCCAGCTTATGGACAGGCCCGCGGCTGTGTTGGCACATCAACTGCCTCGAGTTGCTGGCAATTCTGCTCGCCCTGTGGAGGTTCCGGCCATTGATCCAGGGCAAGTACATGTTAGTTCGGACAGATAACATGGCAATGGTAGTATATGTCAACCGTCAAGGCGGTCTGTGCTCCCGTTGTATATCACAACTCGCCCACCGTTTCCTCCTCTGGAGTCAGCAGCACCTCAAGTCGCTGTGAACCACTCACATAAAATAGCGGATGTGCTGTCACGGCAGGTTACCCTCAGGGGAGAGTGGAGACTCCACCCTCAGGTGGTCCAGCTGATCTGGAGTCGATTCGGACAGGCACAGGTAGACCTTTTCGCCTCCCAAGAATCCTCCCACTGCCCGCTCTGGTACACCCTGACCGAGGCACCTCTCGGTATTGATGCGTCGGCCTGGACTGTGCAAATATGCGTTTCCCCCAGTGAGCCTACTTGCACAGACCCTGTGTAATGTCAGGGAGGACGAGGAGCAGGTCGTCCTGGTAGCACCCTACTGGCCCACCCAGGCCATCACGCTCCTCGCGCAGCCCCCCCCCTGGCAAATTCCCCTGAGGAAGGACCTTCTTTCTCAGGGACGGGGCACCATCTGGGACCCGCGACCAGACCTCTGGAATCTCTATGTCTGGCCCCTGGATGGGATGCGGAAGACCTATGTGGTCTACCACCCACGGTGGTAGACACAATCACTCAGGCTAGGGCCCCCTCTATGAGACAACTGTATGCCTTTAAGTTGCATCTGTTCGCTAAATGGTGTTCTTCCCGACGGGAAGACCCCCAGAGATGCGCAGTCGGATTGGTGCTTTTCTTCCTGCAGGAGAGGTTGGAAGGGCGGCTGCTCATCCCTCGAGTGCACATGGTTAATGCAGCTAGATTATAACGTGATGGCTTATTGAATCATAATATACTGTATGTGTCACTGTGCATTTCTTATTGTGAAGAAAACTGCCAATACGCAGCTTTATTAATAAGAGAGTGTTTGTTTTTTTGTGAGTTAAAGATGGATTGAAGTGAACAAAAAGGTGAGAGAGAATAGTTTTCACCCCATTATACACTGCAACAAAATACGTTTTTGGTTTGTTTTTGTTTCGACATGTTTTCCGATATAAATATCTAAAACTCCTTTAAAACAATGTACATTTTCTTTAGCAGCTATACTGCAAAAGAAAAAAAAAACATTCTCTTAAAGTAAGTCTAAATATATGTTGCTTCTCAAGTAAACGTATCTTGTTTTAAGGATTTTTAGACAATTTTAAATGGAAAACAAGACAAAAACACTTGAAAACAATAGGATTTTTTGCAGTGAATTTCTTTACTAAATTAAACTTAATAAAAAGTATTTTTTTCCCTTTAATTCAGTGAATGCCATTTAGAGGTCCTCTTTATTGTTAGTAACCACATTTAATACAAACTTTTAAGTCAGCACAAGCTGAATAATCAGTTAAGAGCTAATGATTAATTGTTGCAATAATCACTGAATAGTCGAATAATCATTCCAATAATCATTAGATTGATCGATTATCAAAATAATCATAAGTTGCAGCCCAAGTAAAATCCTGTAGCTCATAGGGTGCACCCAGGTATACATAATCAGGTGAATTTACTTTCATTAAGGTATATTGTGAGTGATATTGGAAAGACATTGTAAACAAATGGTTATCATTTAATTTATTTTACTTTATTTTCCTTGCTAGTGTTAATCCATTTGTTACAAAGGACAAAGTTCAGTTCTCAGTACAGAATTATTTGGCTACTCATTCAGTGTTGTTTCACTCAACCACCTCTCTAGTTGAACCTATTGGCCTATAATTAGAGTTAATACATATCTCCTGATACGTGTTACAAAATCATATTGTAACTTTCAGAATTTTTTTTTTTTTTTTTTTTTTTTTTAACAACTAGTAAAGGAAGTATTTACAGTGACAATAGCCCAAGATAGCTTACATTAGCCAGGGGTCCTAAACAGGGTCTAGAATCGTTAAAGGAATATTCTCTGAGTTAACGTGTAGACTTGCAATAACTTGTTAACGTGCATAAACATGTTAATATCGGAAAGCAGGATTTATATTATTTTTGCAACCTCACCGCTCTTGTCAACACCTGCAATTTTGTTCCCTTTTCAACTCTAGCAATCCAGTGAATGAATGAACAGTGGATTTACTTATGGAAATCTCCCAATTAACAGCAACGGAGGTTGTCGGGACATCTGAATGTGTTGCATTCTCAGGGGAACTGCAGTGGGTAGCCTAAATCCCATAATCCTCTGTGTCTCAGGGGAATGGTTGTGATGCAACACACCTAGTACTGTTTGAATCAAGGGCTCTGAGATTAACAGTGTAACTGATGTTTGCGGAAGATGTAAAGGGCATAGTCTTGATTTTTTGAATGTCGTTGAAGCTGTGAGGTTTTTGTTTTTCATGGCATATCTATTAAAAAACAACTTTCAAAATCGTGTCTTGAGAACCCTGCATTCTGTTCCGTTTCCTTGCACTCTGTCTAGCTGTTTTTGAACACAAGAATGCATCTTGTGTATACTCGCCTCAAGAAATATGTCCGAAATGGGTCAGGTGTACCCAAATGAGCATACTGGCCTTCCTTTTAACTGCTTAGTCAATTAGTCCTTAAAGCGCCTGCTGACTAAAACAATTAAAATAGCTAAAATCACATCCTTTGAATCGGTTATTTAAAATTACAACATTTTAATCACTGACCTTCATGTGTACAAAATAGTGTTTACTAAGAATAGTTTATACAGTATGATCAAATGGCAGTGATATGCTTCAATGACATTGGTAAACACATTCATTATGACAGCAGGTGAGGAAATGCACCACAGGTGGGTGGGTTATACAATCTCATCAACAGCTATAATGTCAAAACATTCTGAAGGTTAGAAGCATTAGTTATAAAGGTCTTTCCACAAATACTCACATTCTATACTTAGAACAGCCTAAGCATAAGCCACTCCATATTGCAGGAAATGACTAAGTTGAGTGTTTATGACTCCACATTGAAATAATAATTCACCCAAAAATAAAAATTGTAATGAAAGGAAGAAGAACATCCATGAAACGCCTGTGACAACTAGTTATTTTTGCTCCGCAGAAACCTCCATCCATCTATGTGGTTCCATCTAACTGTGAAATATTACATTCCAACTCCCATTTTTTTGTCTTCGCTTAAATGCAGTCTTGTCTGTACTTGCAGCCACAATCGTAATTGAAATCTTTGATTTCTGTGACAGCCATTTTACAATTAGAGGCTGCAATAAAAATAAAAAAAGCACGTACATACACACATACAGTACTCACACACACATTAGTGGTTAAGAGAGAGTCTGTTCTTGAGGGATTTGCCTGGAAAAAAACACTTTTCAAAGCAAATTAGTCAGTTCTGTGAACAGTTAGTCACAGCACATATTATCGCTAATTCACTTAAATATTCTGGACCATGAAAATGGTCAACTAGCAACAGAAAGCTATGGCTGAAATAACTGTGAATTGTTCGGCCAGGAATAAATAACTTCCCGGTTACTTTCGTAACCTCCGCTCCCTGATGGAGGGAACGGGACATTGTGTCGATGTAGTGACACTAGGGGTCACTCTTGGGAGCCTCAAACACCTCTGCTTTTTTAAAAAAGGGCAGTGGGAATTGGCGAGTGGTATTTGCATGACACTCCCCCGGACATATGGGTATAAAAGGAGCTGGTATGCAACCACTCATTCAGGTTTTGTGCTGAGGAGCCGAGTCAAGGTCCCGGCCATTTCAGCGGGTAGTTTAGTGTTGTGGCAAGAGGGACACAACATCTCGTTCCCTCCATCAGGGAACGGAGGTTACGAAAGTAACCAGGACGTTCCCCATCTGTCACTCACTCGATGTTGTGTCGATGTAGTGACACTAGGGGTCCCTATACAAAACGCCACAACTAGCTGAACTGTGTTTAGTGGACTGGCGGTGCGAGACAGGCAGACCACTGTGTGCCTCGTAGCCAGCACACCAGGCTGTCACTTAACCTCCCTCAATGCTCTTATGAGTGTTGAATGGTCCTTCGGGAACAAGTCGACTGCCCAACAAATAGGGACAGGCTAGCCCAGCCGAGGCCTCTTTCCCTCTCTTTTCTCCCCAAAAAGAGTGGAATTTGTTAACTGACTGGGGGAGTATTTTGAGTGGAAAAACGTCACATGGTCTTACCGAGTCTTGTCGGAAATATGTCATGTGGAGAAGTCACATGGTAGGTCCTACCTGAGGGGGGAGGGTTTCTACAAACATGGTGACCGGGGGCAGAGGGGCCTCTGCCCAAGGAAGATGCAGTTTACCGACAGGGAAACGATTTAGTGGAAGCTATCACATGGGGACACCTACGGGGAACCAGCACATGTGGAGCACCTACCCCAGTACAG
The DNA here is from genome assembly GCF_019703515.2 of Myxocyprinus asiaticus. NCBI lineage: Eukaryota > Metazoa > Chordata > Actinopteri > Cypriniformes > Catostomidae > Myxocyprinus > Myxocyprinus asiaticus. The sequence goes on from NC_059367.1 coordinate 30,214,764, forward strand.
GGCCTAATTAGCACATGTACTGGGCCGGCAGCGAGTTTCTCAGCACACTCGTCTGCCACAGGGCTAAGGAGGAAAGTCATCCAGGGATCACAGCTTGTGAACACGATTGGGAGTCAAAAGTGCATGTCTTCACCTCAAGGGAGGGGAAAGGCGCTATGCACAAGCGGTACACCCGGCCAGCTGTCCTGGAACTTACCTGCTCGAACCTGACAATACACGGCACGAAACCGGCTCAACCCGGAGATTGTAGAACCTTGCAAAGGTGTTGGGTGTTGCCCAGCCTGCTGCTCTGCAGATGTCTGCCAAAGAGGCGCCACTGGTCAGGGCCCAAGAGGCCACTACACTCATAGTAGAGTGGGCTCGTTATCCCACGGGGGGCAGCACATCCTGAGCATGATATGCCATCACAATGGCGTCAACGACCCAGTGGGCGATCCTCTGTTTGGAGACAGCGCTTTCTTTCCGCTGTCCACCAAAGCAGACAAAGAGCTGCTCAGAGCTTCTAAAGCTCTGCGTGCGATTCAAATAGGTGTGTAAAGCACGCACCGGACAGAGCAATGCCAAGGCTGGGTCTGCCTCCTCCTGGGCAGCGCTTGCAGGTTCACCACCTGATTCCTAAAAGGGGTCATGGGAAGCTTGGGCACATAGCCCGGTCGGGTCTCAGGATTACGTGAGAGTAACCTGGACCGAACTCCAGGCATGATTCGCTGACAGAGAACGCCTGCAGGTCCCCTACCCTCTTGATGGAAGTGAGTGCAGTCAGGAGGGCAGTCTTTGAAGAGATTGCCTTTAGCTCAACTGACTCCAGGGGCTCAAAGGGAGTTCCCATAGACCCCGAAGGACTACAGAGAGGTCCCACGAGGGGATGAGGTGTGGTCTGGAGGGATTCAACCTCCTAGCGCCTCTCAGGAACCTGATGATCAAGCCATGCTTCCCCAAATACTTACCATCAACTGCATCGTGATGTGTCAAAATGGCGGCCACATACACCTTCAAGGTTGAGGGGGACAGCCGCCCCTCCAGCCTCTCCTGCAGGAAGGAAAGCACCGATCCAACTGCGCATCTCTGGGAGTCTTCGCGTCGGGAAGAACACCACTTAGCGAACAGATGCCACTTCAAGGCATACAGGCACCACGTAGAGGGAGCCCTAGCCTGAGTGATCATGTCTACCAGATGAAAGAAGGTCCTTCCTCAGGGGAATTCGCCTGGGGGGGAGCTGTCGCGAGGAGCATGAGGTCCGAGAACCACGTCTGGGTGGGCCAGTAGGGTGCTACTAGGATGACCTACTCCTCATACTCCCTGACCTTGCACAGGGTCTGTGCAAGTAGGCTCACTGGGGGAAATGCATATTTGCGTAGTCCAGGGCGCCAGCTGTGTGCCAGTGCGTCTATACCGAGGGGTGCTTCGGTCAGGGCGTACCAAAGCGGGCAGTGGGAGGATTCCCGGGAAGCAAACAGGTCTACCTGTGCTCGACCGAATTGACTCCAAATCAGCTGGACCACCTGAGGGTGGAGTCTCCACTCTGGGGGTGGAGTCGTGACAGCGCGTCCGCCGCGGTGTTGAGGTTGCCCGGGATGTGAGTGGCTCACAGCGACTTGAGGCGCTGCTGACTCCAGAGGAGATGGCATGCAAGTTGTGACATGCAACGGGAGCGCAGACCGCCTTGACGGTTGATGTACGCTACCATCACCATGTTGTCCGTCTGGACCAACACATGCTTGCCCTGGATCAACGGCCGGAACCTCCGCAGGGCGAGCAGTACTGCCAACAACTCAAGTTAGTTGATGTGCCAACGCAGCCGTGGGCCAGTCCAGGAGCCGGCGGCTGTGTGCCCATTGCATACGGTACCCCAGCCTGTCTTGGAGGTGTCCGTTGTAACCAAGAAGCGCCTGGAGACCAGCTCTAGTGGAACCCGTGCCTGTAGAAATGCAAGGTCGGTCCAAGAGCTGAAGAGGCGGTGACAGATCGGCATGATGACCATGCGATGTGTCCCGCGGCGCCATGCCCATCTCGGGACTCGAGTCTGAAGCCAGTGCTGAAGCAGTCTCATATGCATCAACCCGAGTGGTGTGGCCACTGCTGAGGATGCCATATGCCCCAGGATCCTCTGAAAAAGTTTCAGTGGAACCGCTGTCTTCTGTCTGAATGCCTTCAGACAGTTCAGCACTGACTGTGCGCGCTTGTTTGTGAGGCACGCCGTCATCGAGACTGAGTTCTCCAAGCCGAGAAAAGAGATGCTCTGAACCAGGGAGAGCTTGCTCTTTTCCCAGTTGACCCAAAGCCCCAGTCGGCTGAGGTGCGTGAGCACCAGGTCCCTGTGTGCACAACACATCCTGAGAGTGAGCTAGGATTAGCCAGACGTCGAGATAATTGAGGATGTGGATGCCCACTTCCCTTAGCGGGGCAAGGGCTGCCTCTGCGACCTTCGTGAAGACGCGAGGGGACAAGGACAGGCCGAAGGGGAGGACCTTGTACTGGTACGCCCGGCCCTCGAAAGCAAACCGCAGGAAGGGTCTGTGTCGAGGTAAGACCGAGACGTGGAAGTATGTGTTCTTCAGGTCTACCACCGCGAACAAATCTTGATGCCGGACGCTCGCTAAAATGCATTTCTGCATCAGCATCTTGAATGGGAGTCTGTGCAAGGCCCGGTTCAGTACTCGGAGGTCCAAGATTGGCCGCAACCCACCGCCTTTCTTCAGTACGATGAAGTAGGGGCTGTAAAACCCTGAACCTGGGTGGGTGCCTGGTGAACTGAATTGCGTAGCCGAGTCGGACGGTCCGGGTCAGCCATCGCGACGGGTTGGAAAGCGGGAGCCACGCATCCAAACTCCAGGGAACAGGGAACAAGAAAACCACTCTTTTTTTGATGTTTTGGGTACCGCAGCCTCTTGGAAATGTGGCGAAAAATGAAACAAAAGATTCTCCTCCTGGCCCTCCAACGGGGGATGGAGTGGTCTGTCCACCAGCTCCATAGAAGCGGGTCTCCTCGTCCCTGGGTCGCCCGTCTCAGGGGTGCTATGAAGCCTTCCTTGGCTTCTTGGCGGCCGGCCGTGAGACGGGTGGCATCTGCTTCCTGCGGTGGGCTCCATGCTGGGGCCGGGCCGCGGGGGTGGGCTGTGGCAGAGACGGTGCTGTTGCTGTAGGAGGACGCCCTTGGCGACGAGTCTGCTTCTTCACTGCCGAGAATTGCTGGGCGAAGTCCTCGACAGTGTCACCGAAAAGGCTGACCTGGGAAATGGGGGCATCAAGGAATCGTGCCTTGTCAGCCTCTCTCATCTCGACCAGGTTGAGCCATAGGTGGCACTCCTGGACCACCAGAGTGGACATCGCCTGCCCGAGAGACTGCGCCGTGACCTTCATCACCCGGAGAGCGAGGTTGGTTGCCAAGCGCAGCTCCTGCATCAATCCCGGGTCAGAACTACCCTCGTGCAGTTCTCTTAGTGCCTTGGCTTGGTACACTTACAGGAGAGCCATGGCATGCGGGGCGGAGGCGGCCTGTCCAGCGGCACTGCAGGCCTCAGTCGCCAGAGACTACATAATCCTACAGGCACTGGACAAGGGTCTCAGGCAGCCCCACCAGGTGGCGGCACTTTGTGGGCACAGGTGCACCGCAACTGCCTTATCCACCTGGAGAATCGCCATGTATCCACTGGCAGCCCCACCATTGAGGGTAGTGAGAGCGGAGGAGCCCAGAGATCGGGTCCAGGCAGTGAAAGGTACCCACCACGACCTTGTGAGCTCCTAATGCACCTCCGAGAAGAAATGGACCGGGGTGCGGCGCGACCATGAGCGGCACTCCGGGCCAGGAACCAATCGTCAGGCTGCGAGGGTTCAGGGGGGTGGAGGGTTCCACTCCAGCCCGACACACGCAGCCACCCGGGCAAGCATGGCGTGCGACTGGGCGACCACACCCGAAGGTGGGAGCCCAGTCGAGTTTTCAGCGTCAGACTGGACAACCCATTCTCCGATGCTGCAATCAAGAGCTCATCCACTTCACGAGTGCTGAAACGAGATCATGAACTCACCCAGAGATGAGCCGGTGGTCTCATCCCAATGGGGCAAATGAGCGTACTGGAGAATGGGAGGTCCGTGGGGAGTTACCCGGCGGAGTGGCTCCCATTGGGGTCCCCAAATCGCCCCCAGTGCTAACCGACGCAGCCTCAAACCCGTAGGTAGAAGGACCGAGGCGGGGAGACGCTGGGGTGGTCTTTCCCTCTAACAAAGGAAAAACCGCGACTGCAACATTGCCATGGTTACGCTCTCGCAGTGAGAACATGACCCGTCCACGAACGCTATCTCCGCGTGGGCAGCGCCCAAGCACATAAGACCGCGATCGTGGCCATCGGAAGCAGAGAGGTAACGACTGCGACCAGGAAATACACACAAACGGAGAGGCATCTTTAAAAAGACGCTCTCCGTTAATGCCACTCTTTTAAGAAGGGAAAATATCTCTGTACTTCACCAGTGCAAGAGGGGGAGAAGCCGCTGTAATGCGCCCTAAATTCAACAGCTTTTCGAGGTGAATGGATCAGCAGAGTAATTCAGCTCGCTGAACACAACTGCTCGGCTCCGAAGAGAAAATCTGAATGAGTGGTTGCATACCTGCTCCATTTATACCCATATGTCCTTGGGAGTGGTATGCAAATACCACTCGCCAATTTTCATTGGCATTTTATCAAAGACCAGAGGTGTCTCGGGCTCCCAAGAGTGACCCCTAGTGTCACTACATCGACACAACGTCGAGTGAGTGACAGATAGGGAACAAAATATTGCATATATAGCCTAGTTACACTGCCGTACAGTACACGTTAGCATTCACCAAATTAAGTTTTTATATATACTGTAGCCTACATTTTCACCAGATATGAAGTTGGAGAAACAATGTATGTGCTGACAGGGCATGTTTTCATAGGTTAATTACATTTGTTTTTAAATGCCCTCACTTCAGTTTAGAGCACCTGATTATCTAATAAAAAACAAAACAAATTATACATTAAAGTGAGGATAAAAATATGGATAAATATAGATGAATATTGTCGAAAAACAATAGATCCTAAAGCAACTATCAGTGCTGATTAATCTGCAAAAATTATAAATCAGTTGACATCTAATTAGAAGTACATTATTATTAATGATTAAAAAAAAAGTTTTATTTGACCAAATATTTTTTATAGCATTGCTTTAAAGCTTATTAAGTTCTCAGTCATTTATGACTCTATTGGCAGTTAAGTGGATGCTCTCCTGGATATTTCTTGAACTCTGAGCAACTTGCAATGTAATGGGCAAATAAGAGGGAGCCCTCTATGAATTTGGCATACAAATCTAGACAGGGAAGGGCTGCTGGCAGACAGTGGCGAAGAGGGGAAGGAAAGAGTGATTGGAAAGGCATTCAGAGGGAGTCATTAATACCACTATTCAAAATCAAGACCATTATACTGTATTATGTGACGAAGGATAGTTTAAAGTTGCTTACAGGCCTTGATTCATTCATTGTTATGGAAATGTTTATTCAGGCATCCTTGGTGCAAAAGAGCCATTCAGTCAAATGCAGTCATGTCAGTAGCACATCATTAGGGTCCAATATAATAATTTAGTTGCACATAGTTTTCATTCAGAGTTTATTACTTGATCTGACATAAAGCTGACTTGACATTCACAAAGGAACATATATATATATAACTTTTTGATTTTACAGGCTGTCTGAGATGGGCAAGATAGAGAGAGACAGCAAGCTCTTACAAGGGATAGAAAATGAAATGTCACACAAAATAGCAGAGAGAGAGAGAGAGAGAGAGAGAGAGAGAGAGAGAGAGAGAGAGAGAGCTAGTCCAGTTGATTCAGTCATTTTAAATAATATTTTTTGCCTTGAATAAGACTTAATAATCATTAAAAAAAAAAGGCTATCTAACAAAACATTTCCTCATCATTGTCCTATAGGTAACACTGTACAATAAAACTCTAGGCATCATTAACTGACAGTGAACGATACTTCTTTGCAGCATTTATTAATCTTGGTTAATTTTAATTTATAAATATACTATTGTTTATTGCTAGTTCATGTTGGTTCATAATGCATTAACTGTGTGTGAATGTTCCGTGGAAAGGAGGCGGGAGGCAGGTTGCTCTACTCACAGGTTAGGTTTCTTTAATGACCACACTGCTCTCAACTTTACAATAATAACTTTTTCCGTGATAAAATAACAGTCTCTGCAACTTAACTATAATAAATTCTTAACGACACAAACATAACTCTGGGGACCCAGTCTCTCTCTCCACGTCTGCTGGCGGTGTGGCTCTTTTATGCTGCTCTCCCCGTGCTCACTGTAATTAGAGACAGGTGTTAGACATAATCTAGCTCAGGTGCAAGTGTCCTTACCACTTTCTCTCTCTCCGGAGAGACGCTTGACCACGCCCCACTGCCACACTGTGACTAATGTTAAAATAAATGTATTATACAGTAGGCGTATATTTAGGAATAAGGTATATACTGTATGGTGTATATATATATATATATATATATATATATATATATATACACACATTGCCATTCAAAAGTTTGGGGTCACTTGCTCATAATTTTTTCTTCACATTTTAGAATAATAGTGAAGTCATCAAAACTATGGAATAACATAAATGGAACTATGGGAATTATGTTGTGACTAAAAAAAAAAAAAAATGTTATATTTTAGCATCTTCAAAGTAGCCAGCCACCCGAGCCATGGGCTGTTCTCACTGCTACCATCAGGCAGGCGATATTGCAGCATCAGCACCCACACCAACCCACTCCATGATAGCTTCTTCCCCCAAGCAATCAGACTTTTGAACTCTTGATCTCCCATGATCAAAATACATCAGCACTGCACTTTATTACTCTTACTCTTATATCTCACACCGGACTGTCATAAATTATATTATTATTATTATATATATATTCTCTCATAACAACTTACTATCAACCGACAGCCTGAATGTCAATACAGTACAATACAACCTACTGTACATTCTATATATACTACTATATATACTTTTTTATTTTTATTGAATAATGTTTATCTATATTGTGCGTATTGTATACTGTACAGTGTATGATATTATTTGTATATTGTGTTGTGTGTAATTATGTGTATATTAGACTTTAAATTGTGTTGTGTTAATTTGATGTTATTGTAAATTGGTATATGTCTCATCACTGTCACGACTGCTATATTGATCAGAACTGCACCCAAGAATTTCACAAACCATTGCACTTGTGTATATGGCTGTGTGACAATAAATGTGATTTGATTTGTAGCCACTCTTTGCTTTAAATTTGCAGACATTTACATTTACATTCATGCAATTGGCAGACGCTTTTATCCAAAGCGACTTACAGTGCAGTTATTACAGGGACAATCCCCCTGGAGCAACCTGGAGTTAAGTGCCTTGCTCAAGTACACAATAGTGATGGCTGTGGGGATTGAACCAGCAACCTTCTGATTACCAGGTATGTGCTTTAGCCCACTACACCACCACCACTCCTTATGCCACTGCCGCTCCAGACATGTACTCTTGGCATTTTCTCAACCAACTTCTTGAGGTATCACACTGGGATGCTTTTAAAACAGTATTAAAGGAGTTCTCTTCTATGCTGGGCAATTGGCTGCTTTTCTTTATTATACAGCCTAAGTCATCCATTTCAAAAACATTTTTAAATAAAATTTTAGTTTTGTAATTAAATTAATATGTTGGCACAATTATATTTTTGTCTACAAAACTCATTTCAAACATTTAAGCATATGCCTTCAGATCAAAAGCTTTTTATGATCATGAGAAACATTTTAGTCAAGTGACCCCAAAGGAGTATTCTGGGTTGAATAAAAGTTGAGCTCAGTCACCAGCATTTGTGGCATAATGTTGATTATGACAAAAATGAATTTAGACTTCATTTTCTTTAAAACAAGCAAATAATCTGCATGTTAACATGATTTAATTGTGATAAAATCATGTAAACCTTTTCTGTGAAAAGTTTTATCCAACTTTACAAGCTGACTATGAAGTTTCATATTTTTGGTCAAGCATGTGCAAATTTTAATCGTGAGTGGGTTTGGCGAAATTGCTCACGCAAAGCGCTAATGGGCTGGGTCAAGTGCAATTTAATTCTCAGGTTTTTCTCTGGTTATTTTACCATCTACTTCCTAATACATAGTCAATTTCCTGTCTAGCACCAGCTATATAAACAAATACAGAACAATCATAAGAAGTTGGTAATGTAAATGGACTATATGCAATACATTTTCTTTTGTGCATTAACTGCATCCTTGTTGAAAGTCAGGCATATGGCAGTGGCACGCCTTTTTATATGCATGGAATATGTGGTTCTCTTCAGGATTTGGATGTAGGCTCCTTTAAATGATAATGTAAGTAATAATTGTCATCTACTGACACACAAATCATGGCTAGTATTAAAGGAATAGTTCACCCAAAAATGAAAATTTGCTGATAATTTACTCAATCCAAGATGTATCTGAGTTTCTTTCTAGAATTTAAGAACAATGACGCGCTTCCTGCCTCCACCTCCACGTGATACGTCACCTTACCAACGAGCTTACGTCATCCCTCTCATAAGCGGGCGTCACAGAGATGTACGGAAGCAAACATTTGTAGTTAAAAAGTATATAAGTATTGTTTTATTTCTAAAAATAATAAATCGATTGGGTTCAGAAGAACTTTATTTGTCGTGTGGATTATTTTGATGCACCCTAAATATGCATTATGGACCGTCAAAAATGGAGGACATTCACTTGCATTGTTTAAAGGAGGAGGCCTGAAATGAAATCCTAAAAATCTTAAATTCTGTTTTGATGAAGACAGAAACTCAGATACATCTTAGATGGCCTGAGGGTGAGTAAATTATCAGCAAATTTTCATTTTTGGGTGAACTATTCCTTTAACAGTGATTGTATTGGCACACATTTCACTTCAATTTTGATTTTGAAAAATGGAATTAATTTATCAAAGCATGAAAAAAATTAACCAAAAATATTTCTAAATTCAAATAACACTTTAAAAAAAAAAAAAAAAAAATATATATATATATATATATATATATATATATATATATATATATATATATATATATATATAATTAAAATATCAAAGTGGTAAAAAATAAATAAATTAAAAACAATCCTACCAAATCCAAACATATCCTCTCCAACCTTTTGCAGTGACTTACAAATCACTATAATACAAATAAGAAAAATTCCAATACAAATAAGACTATGAATACAATAGTAAATATAAACATAATAATAATTGAAAAATAAACCATGACCTATAGATAGTTCAACACAAATCTCATACATGTTTTTTATAAAACAGCTACTTATGTCAGGAATATTATTTGATGTTACACAATTTTTGTGTTTGGACATGAACTTTATTACCACCTGCTGGTGGAATCTCCAAACTGCAACTGTAGGAACTGATTTTGGACTTTGATGCTGAGATTAGATGTGCTTCTCAAACGTCTCAGTGCAATGACCTATTTCTCAGGAAATTAGCAAATTTCCTTCATTTACATAAAATACACCCCAGTTTGCATGCATACTTCCACAGATATTGCAAATATTCCCACCTACGCCCACTTGCGCTTAGCGCGGCCACAAAAATAGAGCACTAAACCACAAATGCTGTAGATTGAGCTTAACTTGTATTAAACCCGAAATATTTATTTAACCAGGATTAAAATTACATAACAGCAAGGTTTATTGTTAGTTCATTATGTTAACATACGCAACCTTACTCTAAAGTGTTACCTACTCACGAAACAAAAAAAATGATTTTCTCTGGGCTAACACTTTACAATAATTCTTGTTAACACAGTGTCAGTAGTATGTAGATGTAGAGACATCCCCTGTTGCTAATTAGACATTCACTCTGAATTAAATGTGTGCAACATGGTTTATGTTAAGCAAACAACAAATACAAGATTCACCAGCATCAATCCCAGCTAACACAAATTACTTTCTATATATCATACAGTTATCTTCCAATACCAAGGGCATATCTGTGCCAAAAACAAAACAGCAGCATGGGGTTGAATTCAATTAATTTGGCCACGGCAAACATTTCATTAGATAGTTAGCAGGTGGACACGCAGATGCGAGGTAATTTAGCTACAGTTAGTGTGAAATTGAACAGGCCTGTGAAGCAGATTTATTTCCATCAGAGGAGAACCCACTGAGAGCTGGCTATCACTGTGTCTGATAACAGATTATCGAAATTCTGTGGCATTAACAGACAGGATTGTATTCTTTTGAAGATATGCAGTCGGAAGATTTCACTAAAGTTGTCTGGCACCCAGCGTAGTTTATTTAGAGGACCGTGAATATGCTCAGGCAGTATGTGGAGCAAATATATCACACAGAATATCAAGAAAAGACGACACATATCTTATATGAGGACAGTATAATACACATATTATACATTGTCCTGAAAGACACAAGACACATTAGTTTGACTAAAGCAAATAATTGAATTGTTTCATGAATTGTGTAATATCTGCAAGAAATGGAATTGAAAATAATAGGCTAATATATATATATATATATATATATATATATATATATATATATATATATATAAGACAGTTTCCCAAATGATTCTCATCTGTCATTGGTCAACAAACTTTAAATACATCGCACAAATTAACTTTAAAGGCCCCTTAAAATGCTATGCTAAAAACAAAGCTAGATGCAGCACAACGAATATAACAGAACTCAGGTGTCTCGAGACATGTTTTTAAAAGCTGAAGTTCTTTTAACTTGACACAGCATCTAAAAAATGAGGCACTCCCATGCACACTGAAAAAACAGTGAGATGCAGCATAGTGGGCAAAGACGTTCGTCTAGCATGTGTTTACATGGAAAAACATTTGAAAGGCAATCATATAGATGCAAAAATATGTTTGGTGTCAATGGCCGCTTGGTTTTAAAGTTGCACTTTGGAGCTTTGTCACTGCCTCTAAGAAAATGGCAGTAGCATAAATGTTTCTTGTCTGAAGGATCACACTGCATTCTTAGCTGTAATTCATTTATTTTCAATATGTCTCTGTTGCTGTATTTACTCTGACATAAAACCTCAATATGCATTGCATATTTGTATTTATGTGTTTCTATGTCCCTGCTCTGCACCTGTCCTGTAAACACCTGACATGCTGAGTTCTTAAGTCTTTTTTAATATAAAAGAGTAATAAATCCCTTGAATCTTTACAGTGAATCTGTGAGAATATAAGACACCAGGATAAATCATAAAACTCATCATCCAATAATGTCCTGCAGTGCTGGTCTCAGCTGAACTGCCGGCTCCAGGGCATCCTGTGTCATCTCCTAATTTAACACAGATGGACTGGCCCTGCGGTAACGTCTCAGTTGAAGAGTCGGGCTGTCTGCTTTTTGTATAATTGTTTTATCTGGTCAGTGGCATCTGGAAATGCATCCAATCCAAAAAACTGCAGCCCACTTACATGGAAATGCCAAGGCTTCTCAAAGCTGTCAAGTTTGACAAAAAAAATTGGCTTTTAATCTGTTCGACTGTGAAGGCATAAAGAAAGAGTTTCCTTGTGACAAAAATGCCTAAAAGTTTCAATTGCAGAAGAGTTTGCTGTCTTTAATGTGAATGGTTGATGGGCGATAACACTTAATTTCTTTTCAGATATCGATACCATGACTAAACGTACTTTCTGAGCATAAAATGGGTAATTATAGCAATTTTACAGTCATTTTAGGGTTAGTTGACATTACATCGTCATAGCTTTAAAATTGGCTTTAACTTTACACAGAGAAGATTAGTTTGCAAAATCATGTTAACATGCATATTTTTTTTTACGTCTTGTGGCTATACCTTTAAAATAGTGAGTATTGTAGTGAGTAGTGTGTTCACTTTCATTGAATGTGCCTCACTGTAACTCAGATTTGTTTTGTTTTTTTTTAAGAAAAGGAGGGGCAAGTCAAAGTAAATTTTTGTGGTATCAGTATTATAGCACAAATGCTGTCGATTGAGCTTAACTTGTATTGAAACAGGAATATTCCTTTAAATATATAACAAACATTACACAAACCCATCACACAATAATTGTTACTCATAGGCTACAGTAGCTTCATTGTTATTTAGTGTGAAATTAATTCAGATGATTTTCTGACTCCTATACTACACAATTATTTGATAAACAGGTCCCTTCTACTTTGTCTTTTATGATGTGCATTAAATTTGATGTTAACCCTTAAATGCATGGGAATTTACGTAAGCACTCTTGCGTGCTCGGGTCTTTAGAGACCCGGCATTTATAGCTATAAAAATGGATGTACAAAATGCCCAGATAGTGTCACATTTTCAAAAATATTTTCAAGACAATTAGAAAATAATAAAATAAAATATATTTTGATATTTTATTTTTCATAAATCAAAGAGATAATGGAACAAATATAGACAAATCTAGAACAGGATTCATTATTTTCACACTGAAATTTCATGAGGTACAACTGGCTGTCAAACACATATTGAGCTACACATAACACAATCTACACACAAGATACACATCAGCTACACCCAAGTTAAACATATGTATTTTCTCAGGCACTTATTGAGTATAAAATAGATTAATAACTTACATCGTTTCAGTAGTACACCCAAATGACAATAGTCGTATCATACTGTTCATGTGTTACACTTGCTGTAGTTTACTTCCATGTTGTTTCTTCATCAAAAAGCAATGTCAAATGTAAACCAAGCCAATCACTGACACAGCAGTGCACCTTGAGTAAGAAATAAGTATAATATGCATGCACGTGGGATACTGATCTCACCATTGTTGATAATTCATTGTTGCACAGAAAATCAATGTGATATAGTGTTTATATTATATGAATATAGTACACATTTCTCTTGCAATAAACAAAGAAATAGATATCCTGTGATAGTAAACTTAAATAGATATGAAATAATCATAAAAAAAAGTGTGAAAAAAAATCAACAATACTCTTACATACCTTGGGTCTCTAAAGACCCTATACACTTTTGGTACTTAAACCATTATATTAAAAAAAAAAAAACTATTTGGTTGTAATTTTGACATTTTTTTATTGTGTCACACTATTTATAAGAGATAGATTTCTTTTATTTAGAGGAATACTAAAGAGGTTTAGGAACAACTCCAAAAAATGGATGAGGTACAGGGGGTGGAATGAGGTCCCGGGTCTCTAAAGACCTGAGGTGTGTGTTTAAGGGTTAAATAAACAATAAATAAAATTCACTTAACTAGCTGCAAAAATACCAAAATAGCGTTACCACTTTTTAAAATTATATCATTGTAATTTTTTTCACCACAAGTATGCCTTCTTTCTATGCAAATTATGTTTATCATAGATAATAAAGTTTAATTATTACCACCCACAAAACAGGTGATAAACGTCCTGGTTACTTGCGTAACCTCCGTTCCCTGATGGAGGGAACGAGACGTTGTGTCGATTTAGTGACACTAGGGGTCACTCTTGGGAGCCCGAAACACCTCTGGTCTTTGATAAAAGGCCAATGAAAATTGGCGAGTGGTATTTGCATGCCACTCCCCCGGACATACGGGTATGTATATGTATATGTATAATGGGCTCATGGGGGCGGCACGTCCTGGGCGTGATATGCCATAGCTATGGCCTTAATGAGCCAGTGGGAGATCCTCTGCTTGGAGACAGTGCTTCCTTTCCGCTGTGCACCAAAGCAGACAAAGAGCTGCTCAGAGATCCTAAACCTCTGCGTGCGATCCAAATAGATGCGTAAAGCGCGCACCGGACACAGCAACGACAGGGCTGGGTCTGCCTCCTCCTGGGGCAGCGCTCGCAGGTTCACCACCTGGTCTCTAAAAGGGGTCGTGGGAACCTTGGGCACATAGCCCGGTCGGGGTCTCAGGATCACATGAAAGTAGCCAGGACCGAACTCCAGGCACGTTTCGCTGACAGAGAACGCTTGCAGGTCTCCTACCCTCTTGATGAAAGTGAGCACAGTCAGGAGGGCAGTCTTGAAGGAGTGTGTCTTAAGCTCAGCTGACTGCAAAGGCTCAAAGGGGGCTCTCTGTAGACCCTGAAGAACTACAGAGAAGTCCCATGAGGGAATGAGGCGCGGTCTGGAGGGATTCAGCCTCCTGGTGCCTCTCAGGAGCCTGATGATCAGGTCGTGGTTCCCTAAGGACTTACCGTCCTCTGTGTTGGAAAGCGCAATCCACGCATCCAAGTTACACGCAAGGGGGACCAAAGGGACAACGTCGTTGGATGTACCGGCAGGTGGGGCCTCGCGGCGGGGCGGAGCTCGAGGTGCCACACCATGTCGTGGCCGTGCTGAGTCTAGGGACATTGAAGCACTTACCTGGCTCCTTGTGACCACCCCTGGAACAGCCTGGGATGGGGGAGGAAGAGGCCTGTCCTCGTAACCCGTGGAGATTGTCACATCAGGGGTGAATGTGTGCCACAGCTGGGCGTGCAGGGGCGGGGAGACCGCCGCTGGAGCGCCAATCCTGCAAAGAAAAACTTGTGGGCGGTGGTCGTGATGACGACCGTGCACACTGGGTATGTGACCCAGGGAAGGAGGAAACCGCTCTTTTGCTGAACTGTTGGGTACCGCAGCCACTTGGGTATCCGGCGAAATCAAATAAAAAGGCAACAAAAGATTTTCCACCCGGCCCTCCACCGGGGGATGGAGTGGTCTTACTACCAGCTGCAGTGCAGTGGGTTTCGTCGACCCTGGGTTGCCCATTTCAGGGGCGCTTTGACGACCTTCGTGGGTTCTTAGCGGCCGGCTGTGAGACGGGTGGTGTCTGCTTCCTGCGGTGGGCTCCACGCCGGGGCCAGGCCGAAGGGGCGGGCTGTGGCGGAGCCGGTGCAGTCACAGCAGGGGGACGCCCTTGACGATGAGCAGACGGGGTGCGGGATCTTGAGCCGCGCCTGGACAGAATATGCCAGATAGCCTCCGTCTGCTGCTTCACCGTCGAAAACTGCAGGGCAAAGTCCTCGACAGTATCGCCGAATAGGCCAGCCTGGGAGATGGGGGCAGCAAGGAACCGTGTCTTGTCGGCCTCACCAATCTCGACCATGTTGAGCCATAGGTGGCGCTCCTGGACCACTTATGTGGACATCGTCTGCCCGAGAGACCGTGCCGTGACCTTCGTCGCTCTGAGAGCGAGGTCGGTCGCCGAGCACAGTTCCTGCATCAAATCTGGGGCGGAACTACCCTCGTGCAGTTCTTTTAGCGCCTTGGCTTGGTGGAGCTGCAGGAGAGCCATGGGTTGCAGGGCAGAGGCGGCTTGTCCAGCAGCACTGTAGGCTTTGGCCGTCAGGGACGACGTGAACTTACAGGGCTTGGACGGAAGCTTTGGGTGTCCGTGCCAGGTGGCGGCGCTCTCCGGGCATAGGTGCATCGCGAGCGCCTTATCCACCGGGGAATTGCCGTATAGCCCTTGGCCGCCCCGCCATCGAGGGTAGTGAGGGCGGGGGAACTGAGAAATCGGGACCGGGCAGTAAAAGGTGCCTCCCACGATTTTGTCAGCTCCTCATGCACTTCCAGGAAGAAAAGCAATGGAGCGGGGCGTGGCTGCTTTGAGCAGCTCCGCGAGCCCAGGAACCAATCATCGAGCCACAAGGGTTCAGGGGAGAGCGGAGGGTTCCACTCTGGCCTGACGCTCGCGGCCGCCCAGGAAAGCATGTCCGTCATCTCTGCATCAGCCTGTGACTGGGCAATCAACCCCGAAGGGGGGAGCCCAGCTGAGGCTTCTGTGTCCGACTGGACGAGCCCGCTCTCCGATGCTGCACTCGAGAGCTCATCAGCTTTGCGGGCTCCGAACAAGAGGTTGAACTTGCCGTGAGACGAGCCGGCGTACTCATCCGGAAGCCCGATCGGGGCAGATGAGCATGCTGGGGAATGGGAGGTCCGCGGGGGGATACCAGGTGGAGACGATCCCATTGGAGTCCCCAAATCACCCCCAGTGCTAGCTGCGGGGTGACCTCACCCCGTGAGGTTGATCTCAAACCCGTAGGTAGAAGGACCGAGGTGGGGAGCCGCTGGGGTGGCTTGCTTTCTTATGAAAGCAAGCCACGACCGCAACATTGCCATGGTCATGTTCTCGCAGTGAGAATTTTGTATATATATTTTTTTCAATAAGGTAAAGCCGATCCCTAGAATTAAGACCAATATCAATCAGTCAACTTTTGCTGAAAATGTGTAGTTTCTTATCTTATTGTTACATACTTAGAGGACAAACCATCTTAACTTTTTAGTTTGAATAATGTATAGCTCTTGAAGTAGAAATGTGCCTTTTCTCTTTTCCAAGCACCATGTTTCTAGACATTTTTCAACCTAAGATGTGTAATCAATTTTAAAGGCCACCAGACGTCACATCATTTACTCTGTGGCCTTAAATTAAATTGGCCTGCAGTGCAGTCTATAATAGATAGCAATAGATGGGAAGACATGTTTCCTTTCTGCTACCAATAAAGGTTCGGAAAACTGGGCCAGAAGCAAAGGTATTTGTTCAGCTCAAAGAAAAACCAATTCTGCCTGTTTGTTATTGCATTTCTGAAGCTCAAAGTTTCTTCCAACAAGTGTTTCTCTCATTGGGGTTTGGAACACTCAACAATGGGGCAGATGAGAGTCAGTGAGTGAAAACATTTAAAAGCCTGGACAGTAGTATCATGCTTACAGTATGGCCAGGCAAGGACACAGTCTGATTTGCTCACATATTGCAAATATACTGTATATTCTGCCTTGGTATCATTTAAGTAATCATTTTAGTGTTAACTGCACTTAATTGTTTACCATTTACTCAGCCAACTGCCAACAAGCACACTGTTTGCAGCTCTGGATTAGATTTTATTACACCAGACTTGTGGGTAGAGCCAAATTCATCTCTTTTATTTGACACTTATATGAATATTGACATTAATAATATGCAGATATCTTCACAGTCAGATGCAATAATAGAGGCCCTTGTAAACACTATCTCTGAGAGATCGGGACATGCTTCAAATAACAAAGCCTGCAGAAAACAATTCAAAGCTACACACTAGCTATGATATGTTGTAATGGGTGTACACATAGGTGAGACTGGGGCTAGTTTTCACACTGGGAAGTCGACACAAGGGCTATATCTCAGTAAGGATTTGAGTCAGAAGTCCAATTACAGATATGTGGCTTTTTCTAGCAGTGGTTTTATATGTTGGCTTCAAACACCTAGTACAAAACCATAAATTAGAATAATTTTTGAGAATTCTGTCCTCTAAATTCTGTCCTCTAAACTGTCCTCTAAATTTATGTTATAGCAGTTGGGCAAGCGAGTAAAATAAAACCACACTAGCATACATTCATGAATTGATGTGTAATTTTGTCTTTAACAGGCTGTTATTGCCCATTATTATGCCCACTATTGGGGCACGTTGTCACAAAAGGCCAGTGTGACTCCAGTGAACTGTATATTTTTCTTTTCTTCAACAATGGTGGACATGTTCAATAACTTCCTTTGTAGCAAAGACTTTCAGGTACAGTATGTGCCTATACAGAAATGGATAAATATTCACTGGAGTAAAAGTATAACAACTAGCCATGGTGTCTTCTATTTCATTTAACAGGATGGAAAATGTATTAATATTCATTACCAGTTAACCAATCTGATATTATTCATTGTCAGTAAATGAACTTCAATCAATGGCATGGAACATTATGATTTTAATTAATACTATATCCAGGTACTGTAAAACCACATGTCAAGAAGCTGATGACTGAAGACCTGCTTGGATACACATTTTTAAGCCATATTGTGAACACTTGATGACTGGTTGGACAAGGTGTCCACAAACTCCTTTTCTGTTATCAGATTATATTGATATGCCACCCACCCTCACCAACAACAAAATCTGCAACTTTCCTGAAATGGGGGTTGCAGAGTCAGCAGTATGTTTTCCATTATTTAAAACAATTTACATTCCCCATCTAACAGCTGGCAATTACTCTGACATGAATAAAATCACTTTCCAAAACACAGCAGTAGCAATCTATTCACTGCCATAATTTATGTCTGTTTTCTGTGTGCATCTTCATTACAGTGCTTTCATACGGAAATGAAGAATGACAAAGCTAATTTCAGGAAAAAAAAAAAAAAAACATTAAAAAGAAGGACACCTTTCTGCCTAGGCAACCACTTTCCAAACTGCCTGTCAATAACATTTGACTCAGAAGGCAGCTTGGGTACCTTAATAATTGTGACATAAGATTAGTTCTGGGAATTCTTCTTTTAAGACAAATGTTTAGGTGGGAAACATTTACGTTGGGTAGGAAATATCCATTCAGATTTGTGTCCGTAAAGGGATGACTGCTGGCAGCTCCTCAATCTGCACACTGTTGTTGCCGGGTTAGAAATTGTCAAATGACAAGTTAAAGCACCATGGCTTATCTTTGTGAGTAGCATCTTTAAGACTAAACATTCCACATGAATAAGAGCATTCATACTGGTAAATAAATATTCCCTGAAAGCATAGTACATGATGGTATTACAGTATATTTTCACTTTTTTATCTTCTCTTTTCTTGTCAAGACTCCTAAACTTTAGCCAAGGTTATGTGTCACTATCATATCATTTGGGCAAATTACCACTCACATTCCATCAGTTTTCTCAACATAGTTACATAATTTAAAGTTTTAAAAAAAGAGTTTTTGCATATTCAGTAAAGTTCCAACTAAACAACTTTTGTGTCCTCTAACTGCATGTCTGTCCTCTATCAATATTTTATATATACTGTACTCTTTTGTAAATGTTTCTCTAAAGAAGACTTAATCGAAACATGGATGAAAAGTCATGTTTTGTGTGAACACTGAACCTCGTCTAAATTGTCAAAAGTAATTTTTTATGCCACAAAATGTTGTGGAAAAATAGTTATTCTCTCTGCTTTTGTGTTTTTAGTTTAAAAGTGTGTTTCTGTGCATATTTACAATACACTCAACAACCACTTTAGTTGGTACACCTGTACACCTACTTATTCATGCAATTATCTAATCAGCCAATCATATGGCAGCAGTGCAATGCATAAAATCACACAGATCCAGGTCAGGATCTTCAGTTAATGTTCACGAGCAAGGCATGATTGTTGGTGCCAGATGGGCTGGTTTGAGTATTACTGTAACTGTTGATCTCCTGGGATTTTCACACACAACAGTCTCTAGAGTTTACTCTGAATGGTGTCAAAAAAAAAAAAAAAAAAAGAAAAACCATCTAGTGAGTGGCAGTTCTTCAGACGGAAACACCTTGTTGATGAGAGAGGTCAACAGAGAATGGCCAGACTGGTTTGAGCTGACAGAAAGGCTACGGTAACTCGGATAACCACTCTGTACAATTGTAGTGAGCAGAATAGCATCTCAGAATGCACAACATGTCGAACCTTGAGGCGAACAGTAGAAGACCACGTCTGGTACCACTTCTGTCAGCCAAGAACAGAAAGCTGAGGCTGCAGACCCATATCTGAATGATTTTATGCATTGCACTGCTGCCGCATGACTGACTGATTAGATTATCGCATGAATATGTAGGTGTACAGCTGTTCCTAATAAAGTGGTCGGTGAGTTTATATTTCCCATTGAAAGGAGTGGGACATATCAAAGGGCTTCTCAACTTTTCTAAAATCCAAATCCATTAAATTAAGGCACAGTCGGTTACATTTACACAGCATCATATAAATTTATGGATAAAATAAGTCTCTAAATTGCGACTTTGAAAGCACACATACATGTCGGAGTCTGAACCTTGATTTCCCCCAATGAAGAGGTTGAAATCCACTATGTGAAAATACTTTAGGTATGTTAAAGATCCACAAGGCACCATCAATGTTTCTCAGTTACCCATGTTTGTAAGGTTTGTGTCAAAAAAGTGTCAGCTCAGGCAAGAAACACTTCAAATCAAATCAAATCAAATCACTGTTATTGTCACACAGCCATATACACGTGCAATGGTGTGTGAAATTCTTGGGTGCAGTTCCGAGCAACATAGCAGTCATGACAGTGATGAGACATATACCAATGTACATTCTTTAAGCCTAAAGCAGCATCTCCTCGAGCATCATCCCACAGAATTTACGGAGATGAATGGAAGTGAAAATACAGTATACAGTATATGATAATAAATTATTAACAATAGACCCCTTTCTTACAAAACACCAGAAAAAATATTGCTTTACATGATTTGTAATGGCTCATTAGGTTTATAGGTACGTTATGTATGTGGTTTCTGTCACACACACAAACACCACAATGTGCATACATTTATTTACCATGTGCTGCGTAACAGTAGGCCTACAATGTGTTTAATACTAATAATAAATAATATGTTTTATTTGTTAAGTACTAAATAGGGTTTACAAAGTGCTATATGCATACAGGTATTGGACTGTGATGCTGTTTTTGTATTGTTTTTGTATGGTTGTACACTGGAAGCTCCTATCACCAAGACAAATTCCTTGTATGTGTAAGCATACTTGGCAATAAAGCTGATTCTGATTCTGATTCTGTATCAGAAAATAGATAGTACTAGAAAAATACCAATAATTAAAATGCAAGTGAATAATTTATTTTTCAAGAGGTATTGTTTAGAATTAAACTAAATAAAAAAAGCAACCAATTACTGAATCAAAAGCATAACTAAACATTAAATGGCTAATAATATTAGCAATGCAACTTAATACTGTGATACTGCATACTACGTTATTTTTTTTTTTTTTTTGTTTTGTGACGGTTATCATACTGTGAAAATGTCATATTGTTACACCCATACTTGACAGATATCACCAAAATAGTGTCGGCCTGTGCTTCTGAATCTGAAAACTAGAAAATTCTTCTGACAAATTGTAACAGGTAGAATTGGGCACTGCCCCTTTAAGAGTAGAGCGCTCTTTACTGTTTCCTTTTCCGTTGAGCGCTCAGTGTACGTAGTGATCGTAAGCTGTGCTCAACGCACTGTCTGCCGGGCACAGGAGCTTTTTGCATTTCTGTTGCTCTTTTCGAGTTATTTTGTTAAGTATCGCTGGTGACAGTGGAGAGTTTGTGAACTGCAGTTTCATGTGAGACTGACGGTGACGGCAACTAAATGCCACCTCTGCCTAACTCTGCTGCAACTAATTGGGCAAGCTATCCCCATTAAAAAGCGTGTTACAAACTATCACCAAATAATGTATCATACATTAAGGTCTACATGATTTCTCAAGCTATCAACAGCAGCCTACCAATGCTACATCTCTATAGGAGCCATTTAAGTGATTCAGGTTCTCCCTAACTGGCCCATCTATACAGAGACAAAGCCAATGTGTTTTTCTAGCACTTAGGCTCAGACCCAGATCCCAACAATGAGATGAGATAATTTTCTGCATCATCCAAGCACTTCAGCCTGTTTGCATAGTGTTGCAGACATGACATAGTCGGCTAGCCTCATCCCCGGAACTACTCTCACGAAAAAAGCGATGACAAACCACCCCAAACACTAGGTTATAAATATCATATTTCATCCCTTTCAACATTCAGGCACCAGACTCCACTCATATAAACAACATCAAACTCGATTTGCTGCCTTTTCTTACTCATACTAATGCAATCGGATATTTTGCCCTTATTTAATTTTCAGGGAAAGTAAATCTCCAGGCCCCTCAAATGGCCAAGTTCATGTTTCTTTGTCTCTTTTCACAACAATTATCTCCTCATCTGATCCTGGGAGGGCCTGTTGCAGGAATAGATAGAGATAGCTCAACTGTTATCATGTCTTTTCCCTGCTGAAAAGACCCATTTATACCAGCATGAACAATCTTTGCTGGTCTGGGCTGGTTTGGTGCGGGTCATGCTGGTGGATCAGCTTAAAGGTGCAGTATGTAAGATTCAGAAACCATTGTTATTAATGACACATGTGGCCATTAAGTGAACTGCAGCCAGCTACCTGTTGCTCGTGCTGGCGCTCATGCACACACTCCATAGGGATGCGAGCATCGGCCAAAACAATGACGTAACATACGAAGAGACAACGTGATTCACCGGCATCATGATGACAGATGAGGTAGCATAATTAAAATTACACAGTTATGATTGTTTTATTACAAACTTTGAGACTGTATATTATATTTGACTATCCAGTGCTGGAACAGGGCTAAAACAAAGTGTGGGTATAGGTCTGAATATGTGAGACTGTAGTTTGAAGTAATCACTTATCTTTGCAAGATACACTGACTGCATTTATACAATAGCCTATGTCGGTGTTAGCTAGCTAGCCAGCTTTATCAATAGCTGTTAGCTAAATTTGGTGGATGATGACAGTAGCTGTTTATAAACTAGACTGTACATTATAAATATGTTGACACAATTCAGTATTGATGTGATTCCATCACAACTGTCATTTTGATATATCGATGCGCTATTGCTTTATAATAATATATTGTATATATTTTCTGTATAACCATGTTACGTTACACTAATGAATGGGTCTTTTTGCAATATCTTGAACATTGTCTAGCATTCATTTAATGTGTTATTGTAGTTTACCTTGCTGAATAATTACAGATTTACATTGATTCTGACAATTACTGTGCAGGCAAGATCAAGTTGCTAAAATTACACAGATCAATCCTTATGGCACTATATTTCACATGCTTTGCCGTTATGTAAGCTTACCTGTCCAATAAGAAGAATGCCAATTCAGGGTCGGTTTTGATCCCCAAAACCGAACGAAGGTCCCTCCCGAAGATCAAATGCCCTGCCGAAGTTCACCCTAGTTTTCGCTCGACCACGATCATGTTTCCGCTTAGCCAGACTGGATTCAGTAGATAAATGTTTTGTTTTTTGTTGTTTTTTTGGCTTACTCTGAGTTTGTGTTGGAGTCGGTGTTGTGCTGGGAGCCAGACATTTGCTGGATTCCATCTCTAAGATAACGTTACTGTAACACAACTTCACAGCAGAAGGGAAGGAGAACACAGGGAAGTGGGTTTTCCAGGCTCAGGTAAGACTTTTAATCGGCCACTTCAATGCTTTACAATTTCACAAACTCATCAGCTTCACAGGCACGTAGTTACTTAGACACATCGGCTTCACAAACACAACAGATTAAACGCAACAGCTTCAGGAGCACTGTGGCCTTCCTTGTGCCAGACTCTCTCTCCCTCTCTGCTGGTCACAGGGCAGCTTATATGCCGCTCTCCCCATGCTCACTGGAATTAGAGACAGGTGTTAAACATAATCTAGCTCAGTTGCAAGTGCCCTTACTGCTTTCTCTTTCTCTAGACGGATGCTTGACCATGCCCCCGCTGCCACAGTTACTTAGTGTTGCAGTTTGTTGTCGCTGTTGAATAGCGGAAGAGAAGCGATTACTGAGGCAAGGCTCTCGGGAGCACGCATAAACATCACATCCTTTGGATTTTCCTGGCAAAAGCGACCCGATCCCTTCGCATAAAAATCAGTCTACAGGCTTTAATAGGCAACCTAGGAAGTCCAGGAAGGGCTCATTTTTTAAGTTGCGTTACAAGCCGTTCACACATTGGCAAAAAAAGGCAAATATTACATGAAAATTGTTACATATTGCACCCTTAAAGGTGGTGTAAGTGATTTGTTTCATGGAAAGGTATGCAAAAACAATTTATACTCCCTGAAAAATATTAATGAAATAAGAGTCCTGAGATATTTCACCGGTCTCTGTGACAGCTCTAGGCTCTGAAAACAGCAAACAAAATGTGTCCATGGCTGCGGTCTCTGACGATTTCTGCCTGTCAATCATTTTGCTCATCTTCATAGTATTGTAGTTGCAGCAATATATTGAGGCTTAAAGGAATAGTTCAACCTAAAATGAAACTATTTTCATCATTTACTATAAATCTCCACTTTCACTTCTGAAAGTCACATGTGAAGCCTGTTTAGCTTCACTTTCATATCTGAAAGTGAAAGTGGAGATTGATAGTAAAAAGGACTTTCAGTAGTTCGTATTTTAATGTAATCTTGTGTTGAAGCAGTGAACATATTTGGCTTGCTGTCCGTATACTGGAGGGCTCGGAGCTCAAGACTCGACTCGAGCCCTTATTACCCCCCCTGGACTTTACTTATTTAGATAATGAATCTAGAGAATATGTGGAGATGGCGTGGAGGTGGGATGTCAGGAGAGTTGTCACAGGAAGCAGTATATAAGCAGTATATAAGGGAAAAGGCAGTGATACGAGGACATGGATGAGCTTGCGCTGCATTTGATCGAGAGGGCTATGCTGAGACGGGAGGACTTCTGATTTAAATATATATATATGCACATGTACACGCGCCCACGTATGCACATGCACGCACACCCACGCTTAAATGTACATGTATACATATGCGCATGTGCATGTAGGATGTATCAAGATGGCGGAGGGTGGTGACGTGAGTGACAGGTGGTACTGATAAGGGATTAGCTGATTAGTGATTGATGAGCTTTCCTGATGTGGAAATGATTGGATCTGATGTAACTGTGATATGCATCTGAGGTCCAACAACCGAGAGATTTAATTTGTTGTTCTGATAAACCTTTTTTTTTTTTTTTTTTGGGCAGCTGTGGTTGGTGCGCCGATACGGAATGTATGACTGGAGTAAAATTTTGCCAGGATGATGGAATGGAGGAGGTTTGACATGAGTTTACTGCAATATAGTTCACTGTGTCTGCTGTTACTGATATTGTTCAAAATAATAGTGGTGGTGATTTTGATTAATTTTAATGACTCGATTCGTTTGAGGGGATGGTCTATAGGAATCTCAGCTCCGAACAGGGAGATACTGGGATCGGAGTTGAGTCCACCTCTGGAGCTAATGCTCTGAATTTCTGAAAGGAAAAGTGGGAGAGTCAGCAATTTGATTCTTTGATCCTGGTATGTGTCTAGCAGAGATAATGAATTGGTAACAGGCTGAAATCCAAATTATATGTCTTAGAAACGGCATAATTTGATAGATGGCCCTTGTTGATGCAATGAACTATAGCCTGATTATCGCAATGGACTATGATGCTTTTTAAAGTCCATTCGTTTCCCCACAGAAAGGCTGCAACCACGATAGGGTATAATTTGTGCAGGGCTGAGGAAGCTGCTGATTGTGGAAGGCTGGTGAGCTCTGGGGGCCAGGTGGAGGCAAACCAGCAACCTTGGTAGAATCCTCCGAAGCCGACGGACAGGGCGGCATCGGTGAAAAGTTGGATGTCTTCAGGGAATGAGAGGAAGTCCTCGTAAAAGAAGGTAAGTCCGTTCCATTGTTATAGGAATGTTAATCAGAGCTGGAGGTCAGCGCTTCAGTATGGGTTTAGGGTTATTGTGTCATTTAACGCAGCGACGGATAAGGCGAGGGTGAAGAGGTGTGAGGTGAAGGGGCGGCCTTGGGGAATGATGCGCATGGTGAAAT